>NC_089251.1:61581750-61881750 GCF_963930625.1 Muntiacus reevesi | reverse complement strand
GAATCTTGGTCTTCAGTCTCTAGTTATACTTAAGGTTGGCTTTGAGACATTATCAGCTCATATATTCTATCTGAATAGTTAAACCATTGTGTATATAGAAAGAAACTGCTATATATCCTACTGCAACATGAAAAGTAACACTCAAATTTTTATTTAAAAATGATTAGCTTTATATACAAAATTTGGAAAATACATGTATCAAAAACAAGCATTTGTACCTCATCATGAAGAATTTAGTAGTAAATTTCTTTGGAAAATTGAGTGTTAAATTTGGGAAATACATGTATCAAAAAGCAACCATTTGTGCCTCATTATGAAGAACTCAGTGGTAAATTTCTTGGGAAAACTGAGTATGATACAAAATTAAAAGTGTGTTCTTTAGGAGAACCACAAATATAGGGAAGGCCACTGTGAACAGAGACTACTAGTTATCCCTCAATAAGTATGCGCCCCTTTTCTTATACTTAAAAGTTCAAATTTGTTTCCATTTCTGGTCTGGCCGAATAAACTTCTACTAGTTGACCTTCTCAGAGATAACAACTATAAACTACCGACAAAATAGACAATGACTCAAATGCACTGGAGATTGAACAAAGCAGGTGGATGCTGAAGGGAGATACATTATGAGAAGAGAAAGTCAAGTTGATTTGCCAATTTTTATGGCTCTTAGAGTGAGGGCATGCCACAGCTGCACTGAGTAAAGCACTTAAAACTCAAATACGAAACCTACAGACTTTCTGCCACAAAGGGACAGAGGGAAGAGTTTGAGGCAAATGCAGTGACTGAAATGTAGTAGTCCCTCTGAGAAGAGGGAAACAAAGAGAATAAACTTCAATTTCTGTGCATAAACTCTGCCCAGACCTCTGGCTCTGCTCTGAGCCATGCATGGGCAGAATAGAATCCAGCAAAATATTAAAGAACTGGAGTTGGATTTGACCTACAACTCAAGAGACAAAATTTTTGGTTTGAATCCCACCAACTTATTTTTCTCCAAAACAAACAAAAAATCATCTCTCTGGAGGAATATAAGGGAATCCAATGTCTTCATAACAAAATACTTAAAATGTTCAGAAATATTTATAAATACTTCAAAATTTTTTGACATCCAAAGATCCAGGAAACTAATACCCCCTCTTAATTCGTGTAACTCTATGGCTGATTCACATCAATGTATGACAAAACCCACTGGGAAAAAATAAATAAATAAATAAATAAAAAAGAAAGAAAGAAAAAAAAATCATAAAAAAAAAAAGATAGAAGACAATACCCCCTCTTAAGATAGAAGACAATCCATGAAAACCAACCTTTTGATGGCCAGGGTGCTGGGACAGACAATGACAATTATGCACAGTGAGGTAGAGAACAATATGCTTATAATTAATGAAAAGATAGAGTATCTTAGCAGAGATATTAAAACTTAAAAAGGAACCATATAGAAGTTGCAGAGCTAAAAAACTATGGTATATAAAATAAAAATGTAATCCGTGGGCTTAATAGAAGAATGGAGACAACCAAGGAGAGCTGAATGTACAGACAGGTCAACAGAAATTATTCAGCCTGGGAAACCAAGAGAATAAAAATTTAAGAAGTAACCAGACTCAGGGGCAGGTAATGTAATAACAAAAGGTCAAATATATATGCAATTGAGTCCTAGGAGAAAAGAATGGGCTAGAAAAACTATTTGTAGAAATAATGGGTGAAAAGTTCCAAAGTTGGGTAAAAGACACAAACTTTCAGAATCAAAACCTTAAGGAATCACAAACAGAATAAGTAAGAAAAAAAAAACTGTGCATAGGTACATCAAAAACAAAATATGGAAAACCAAAGATAAGTCATCTTGGACTGTGAAAAAGGTTAACATCCTTGATATGGCAAAGTGGCACCAGTGGTAAAGAATCTGCCTGCAATGAAGGAGACATAAGAGATATGGGTTTGATCCTTGGGTCAGAAAGATCCTCTGGAGGAGGAAATAGCAATCCGGTCCAGAATTCTTGCCTAGGAAATCCCATGGACAGAGGAGACTGGGAGGCTACAGTCCATGGGTTTGCAAAGAGTTGGACACAACTGTGAGCATGCACACACACCTGCAAGGTGAAAGATGGAAAGGAACATGGATTTTCTTAAACACAGAGTACTATTCTGGCTTCCAGAATGGTACTTGTGATGGTACATAAGATGACCTTATGAAGTTCCGACCCCAGAATGCTGTATGGGACAGAAATGGATTTATATCTTTTTAACTTGAAAAAAATGAAATTTTAATTTGTTTCTTTTGATCCTCTGATCATGCAGCTAAGCCTGTATCAACATCAATACAGTATGTATCTACCTTAAAACATCTTGGATCAGTGTCAGGGCATACTACACACAGGGCAGAAAGCAAAACATAAACTCAGAAGTCTCATAAAGGAGTAATTAGAATTTTTTTAAAAATTCAACTTTTAATAAGCTATGAGTTTATTAGAGGAATCAAAGTGCTCTTTGCTTTGGCATTTTTCACAAGCTTAATGTGAGTAATGCTTTGTTCAAGAGCTCAGAGAAGTTTTCAATCAATTGCCTTCAAAAAATAACAAAGAAAGAAATTCATAAACATAATTCAAGAGGCCTACCAATATTTTCCATTTTCCTCCCATCCTGGTATCATTATACATTAAAGCCAGTGGTAATTCACCATTTCTCAGTTGTTCTCATCTAACTTCTCTCCAAGGTCTAGGCTTGCCCTGCAATTTTCTTGGGCCTCTATCTCTTTTGACTAGACAAGAAAGTCTCATTATGTCAGCATGTATGGGATGAGGCGTGGTTCTTCACTCTGTGTTGGTGCAGAACTGTCATTCCCTCATGGGACAGTAAATCATCACATGTTCTTCTGCACGTCTGAGTGGACTGGCCCCATCCTCACAAGGTTTTCAACTCTGCTCCCAACTCTCTCCAGGGTTGAGAGAGTTCCCATCTAATGATATTGCCCTGTGGGGGATCAGGTACCTCTTGTGTATGTTTTTAGTACTTGTTTTTTTAAGAATATAAATGACCCAATATTTTTCTAAACATTAACAAAGACACCTTTATGTATCTGACTCTAAAGTTTGTCTATACACTGTCTAATATATAGATGTATATATAGCTCTATTTCTATGTTAGACAAAGTGTTTAGAAAACAAACTATTCATTTAAAGCAAGACCTTAAAGTAAAACACTTCATTAAGCTGCTTTAGTTGGCTAACTATCTATTGGTGAATGTTTCTCCAGGTTTATCATTCTTGTTAGTTGCCTCTATTAAGGATGGCCTGCCAGCTCTCACATGGCTCTCACATGGCTTCTTTGCCAGCAGCTTTCAATGCTCTCATGATCAATACTTTAGAGCTAAACACCAGGCCAATTTGGTATCCGGGTTTTCCCACTAAACAGTGCTGCCCACCCAATACCTCCTGTGAATATGTGTGTGAGGAAGCAGGCCTTTTCTCTCTGAGTCTATTTAGCACTTGATTCCGATTTAAATTAAACACAAACAAGAAGATGGAAGCCACCCAGCTTCCTTCACTCCCATACTTGTATTGTGACCAAGCAGGGATATTGGGGCACTTTGCAAGCTGTAGCATCTTCTCTCCTGTGTTACCTCTATAAAATCACTATGACCCAGTTTCTGTGGCCTTCTCAAACTCAGAGCTCTGGCTGACCTCAAGAGTCATCTCATTTGTGTTAAGGCACTCTACTTTTCAACCCATGCTTATTGTTTTAGTCAACAAGTAGCACTACATTTAAAGGATCAATCACTTTAAAAAAAATAAATATAGAGTTAACTTAATGTATTTTGGACAAGTAAAGGATAGGTCTTTATCCTTATATCCTTTATCCTTCCTTGTATAGCATAGGGAATTCTACTCAATACTCTGTAATGGCCTATATATGAAAACAATCTAAAAATGAGTGGATACATGTATATGTATAACCGATTCATTTTGCTGTACCCCAGAAAGGAATACAACATTGTAAACCAAATATACGCCAATAAAAATTAAATAAAAAGAATGTGTCTTCATCAATAGGTGACTAATCTCATGAGATTTTTGTTCTGGAAATTTCTTAAGTCATTTCGTAGAACAAGCTTGTAACCTGGTTACTGAAGATGCATGACTGAAAATTAAAAGCAGAGACTAAATTGCTAAAGGGAAATACAGAATATGCAAGAGTCTTCTGATAGGAGGCTCTGGTAAAATAAGTCCATGTACAAGGTACCTGGGTTATTCTAGGTGTAGAGCAGAACCCAGTACAGAAGAATTTATCAGAAAAAATTGCTGTTCTAAAATCTAAGAGCAGAGCAAACAAGGTGGTATCAGGAAAGGACTTTAGCAGTAGCAAGGAGTGACCATTTGGATCCTGTAAGAAGAAAGGTCTACAGAGACCATACACAACTGTGTTCCTAAGACTTCTTCCACCACTGAGGAGTCACCACAGATGGGGGTTTCAGATGACCAGTGCTTAGAAATATGATGATTACCTATCAGAACAAAGTCAGAGTTAATACAAGAGAGACTTGATGTCGAGTCCCAGAAAGCGGAATGGATGCTTCTTGACAACTTCATTCCTATAGTGTGGACTCGACCAAGAATTGGTAATAGTGAGTCTACAATCTGAATCCAAGATGACGCCTGGAGGAACAAGATGTCTACACACAAGGTTTGATGGACATCTTCACAACAATCTTGGTCAGAATATTTCTGAAGGCCATTATGTATGCACAATAGATAGGAAGGATGAAAGTTTGTTCTCATTAGCCTTATGTGAAACTTGTGATGACTTTGCTTCTGATCTTTTCTTCAAATATTTATTGTAAAGGCAAGTAGTTACTAACTTTCTACTACTCCATGCAATGAAGTGTTTTAAGAGCTGAGGGTGATACAACTATATACAGTGGTCTCCTCTATTAAAGGTATAAAATACATATGAAATAAAGACAATTAACCACATTGCATGCATGTTCAACTCTTTGTGACCCTATGAACTGTAGCTTGCCAGGCTCCTCTGACCATGGGATTCTCCAGGAAAGAATACAGGAGTGCGTTGCTGCACCCTCCGCCCCGACCCATGGATTGAACCCACATCTCCTGCATTACAGGTGGATTCATTACCCCTGAGCCTCCGGGGAAGCCTATTAACCACATTGTGAGATTTAAAAGTAAGTTTCAAATAAGATATCCAGATTAATCCTATTAGAATTTCAAAGAAAGAACCTTTTTGAGCCCAGGTGGACACGGGCAGAGACGGCTAAAGAAATAACTTGTGTCTCAAAGGAGCAACAGGAATTTCGAAGTTGAAGATTAGGAGAGATGTTCCCTTAAAGGCAAGGAATGTACTGTTATTGTTACAGGTTGAATTGTTCCCTGCCCCCAATAAAATTCATTCGTTTAAGTCCTAACTCCCAGTTCCTCAGAATATGACTTTATTTGGAAATAAAGTTGTGAGAGATGCAATTGGTTTAGATGAAGTCATATTGGAGTAGAATGGACACCTAATCCAATATGGCTGGTGTCATATTATAAAATGGGAAATTTGACTACAGACATATAGCCATAGAAAAAATACAACATAAAAATTGGAGTTAGGCTGTTACAGGGCAAGGATGCAAGGAGAAAGTCCTGGAACAGATCCTTTCCCAGTGCTTTCAAAGGGAGCCTGGCCCTGCCAACATCTTCATCTCAGACGTTTAGGCTCCAGAACTGTGAGACAATAAACTCATGTTGTTTAAGCCACTCAGTCTGTGGTACAGCAGCCATAGGAAACCGATACAATGATCAGAAACACAGAGGAAAGAAGGTACAGGGTGGATTCTGGGAAATGCTAAGTCCATAGACACTACTTTTAAAGAGACAAGGGTAACAGGCCCACCTTCCTTGTCTTCCTATGTCTCCTTGACATACAAGGATGTATATTGTCATTCTGCTTATTTAACTTCTATGCAGAGTACATCATGTAACATGCTGGACTGGGTAAATCAAAAGCTGGAATCAAGATTGCCAGGAGAAATATCAATAACCTCAGATATGCAGATAATACCACTCAAATGGTAGACAGTGAAAAGGAACTAAAGAGCCTCTTGATGAGGATGGAAGAAGAGAGTGAAAAAATTGGCTTAAAACTGAATATTCAAAAAGCTAAGATCATGGCATATGGTTCCATCACTTCATGGCACATAGAGGGGCAAAATGTGGAAGCAGTGACATTTTATTTTCTTGGGTTCCAAAGTCAATGCAGACGATGACTGCAGCCATGAAATTGAAAGATGCTTGCTCCTTGGAAGGAAAGCTATTACAAACCTGGTCAGTGTATTAAAAAGCAGAGACATTACTTTGCCAACAAAAGTCCATATAGTCAAAGTCATGGTTTTTCCAGTGGCCATGTATGGATATTAGAGTTGGACCATAAAGAAGGCTGAGTGCAAAAGAGTTGATGCTTTTAGATTATGATGCTGGAGAAAATGTTTGAGAGTCTCTTGGACTGCAAGGAGATCAAACCAATCAATCCTAAAAGTAGTTAATGTTGAATATTCATTGGAAGGACTGGTGCTTAAGCTGAAGCTCCAATACTTTGGCTACCTGATGTGAACAGCCGGTTCATTGGAAAAGATCCTGATCCTGGGAAAGATTGAAGGCAAGAGAAGGAGCGGCAGAGGATGAGTTGGTTAGATAGCATCAGTGACTCAATGGACAAGAATTTGAACAAACCCTGGGAGATAGTGGAGGACAGAGTAGCCTGGCATGCTGCAGTCCATGGGGTCGTAAAGAGTTGGACACAACTTAGAGACTGGACAATAACAACATAGATACTAATAACATCTAACATTTTCACAATGCTTATCCTGTGCTTCATGTGCATTTTTCATTTGATCTTCACACCCACTCTGTAAGGTAAGCTCTACTATCATCCCATTTTATGGATAGGAGACAAAATTTCAGACTAGTTAAGGATTGTCAAAGGCCACACGGCCAGAAAAGTAGAGGGCTTACTAAGATAGATATTTAAAGAGATGGGGAGCCGAAGTGGGACAGGGTGTTATGCATCTTTCAATCTTTGTCATTGATACATTTCTCTGTACCAGACACAAATCATAGACTAACAAAAGTACCTGCTGAGGAAAATATAGCAAGCATGTTTTATACATAGAAAAGACCAATAAAATGGTGCTGAAATTCTCTCATCCTAACAATGAGAACTAACATCCAAAAGAAATCACAAATTTGTACCAGGGCAAATCAATAGTGTGGAGTTATCACTAGGGACCATGCCTGTGACTCTCAGCCCGGTGTCTCTTCACACTATCACTTACCTGTATAAACAGTGGTGACCAAGGAGGCCCCTGGACCATGTGCTCAGTCTCCTCTGGCTTTCCTTTTAAGGGAGATCAGCAGAGTTACCACTGGCTGGAACTGCGCCCCCCCACCCTGCCCCCACACCCCACCAGGTCCAGATAGGAGATTTGCAGTTGGTGGTGCCCTACTGTGGATTTTATACCCACTCTGTGTTTGGACAGAAAGAAAAATGATACCTCTTCTCTGAATTGACACATCATTCTTTCCCAAGCATGCAAAGTGCTCTTGCCAGCCCCTCTTGGTAAATATTTACCTTGAATCATCACAGGCCTGAAACATCAGCTGTCCAGAGAAAACAGGATGGTGATTTTGGACATTTGGAATCTGGAACCTGTGATGAATAGAAATACAACCTTGTATGCTGTCAGAGGCTCTGGCCTGCCAAGGGAAAATGTACTTTATACAGCCACAAGCTTGACCTCCGAGAGCCTTAAAAGGCCTCACATACTCAAAGGTGCATTACTGGGCCTTACACTAATTCATCATGATAGCTAAAGTGGTCTGTGTAAACCACAGGAGATCTGAGTCCCCTGGGCATCCAAGAGTCAGCATTAATTGCTTCAAGTTTAGCATAGGGAACCATAAGTGAACATAGGGTAAAGACTATTTGCATATTGCTTGCAATAAAGCTTAGAAATGGTTCCAGATGTCCCAGCTAAAACCTTCTCCCCAAAAGTTTATCCCAGGCTGGGAGCCAGCCCAGGCCAATCTAATGGAAGTTCTACTCAGCCTTTCTCTTCTGAATTTTGAGTCAGAGTTTGCAGGTTGCAACAAAAATCCTCAAGGCAAATTTTTATTCTGAGCAGACTGAATATAATTTATTAATTCACTTTTGAAATAACAATTGCAGTTGGGAGGGATCAGCTGAAAGCCTTAATTACATTAGAAAATATGCCTCACTGTTGTCTGCCCCCACCCAGGGTACAGAACACATAATTATCATAATTTTCAAATTGTATCATTATTATTTGAAAAATCTGATGGACAGCAGACTCTATCGACTTAGCTACTTTGAAGCAGTGGCCGAGACACATTTGAACGTTCGAATAAGATGATTCCCCCACTTGCTTATTAAGGCTCTGAAATGGTTGCGCATCTACCGGCCGTCTCCAGCCTCAGATGCTATTTGTCCAGCAGAGCTGGCTTCCCGGCCCCTCTCTCCTTTGTGTCGAGAGGAAAATGCTCAGGTGTGCTGTTGCCGGAGTGATTAGGCCAGCCGGGAAGTCTCCTTGGACAGGAGGTTGGAACGCCTCTGGGATCACGGCCTCTCATCCTTGTTAAATGACTGTGAGCGCGTGTGTGTCTGTGTGCGCGCTGCCACATGCACACCTGCCTAGAGGGAAGAGGTTTGTTTTCATTTTTAAAGGCCCAGAGTGTTTTTAAAGAGAAAGTGGAACATTTCCAGATATGAAGTTGGCGGTCTGTGTTAAGCAGCCAGGGTGCCGGGCGGACAGCCTAACTGTGATCATTGGCTTTGTTATCAACTCCCCGCGTCTTTAGAGTGCCTCTGTCTCCCGGTCTCTATCAGACACCACAGGCCACGCAGACCCTCCCTCTGCTTCTTTGGGTGGCTGTGATGTTTATCAGACTAATGAGTTCAGTTCTCAGGTCAGCGCTAAAGTGGCGAGCGTAGCCGCCCTCTGCCCTGGGTTTTTCTTCTACCTATGGATTATCTGCCTTCCGTTTGCCAAGCCTCCTCATTCCGTTTCTTTGATCCTTAGATATTAAGGAAACTAGAGGTTGAATTAAACCCTTTTGAATAATTCAAACTCTCTGCTCAAGTGAATCCCTTTAGAAAAAACAAAACAACATTAAAAAAAATAAAAGCAACAAAAAGGAATAGGAAAGACTGGTTTAGTTTGACGATAAACCATCATTTTCGTGAAAACTCTTCTATCCCAGAAAAGTAACCAATGATTTTTCTGAATAGAGGGCAGGAGAGGAGAAGCACACTGGGTTTGAACCAAGTGACCTGGAGTCGAGTCCTGCTGCAGCCAGTCTCTGGGGCCAAGACCTGGTGAGCGAGGGCCACGCTGTGCACCCTGGCTTCCATCTCCTCACAGGTAAAGTCAGAGGCACACAGTACTGGGTGCTTTTACTCAAAGGACTTCTCCGAGGATCCTATAATACAGCTCATGTTGGTGTTGCTTGAGATCGTTTGAAGTGCTCTGAAAATTCAAGATGCATTATCAGAACTGACTCAGAGCCTTGAACACAGTAGGAACCGAATAAACACTTCTTGAAGTGAGTAGACTCCCTATTTTCCATTTGAGAATAAGAAACAACATGGATGCTTCACTGTCCCCTGAAATGACCCAGTTCCTGCCTACATAGTCCCTGAGTGCCTGCACTCAGGTTCTCTTAGTGAAAAGAATTTTAAAGGCAAATCTATCCCAATCTCTCTGAGAAAGAAAGCATTTTATTCTCACCCAAGGACATAGACAAAACATGTTTATGTGGAGCAAATGATGACATTTTAGAGTCAGGAAAGTCTAAGAATGAAGGAGCCTAAGAGAAATTAATGTTCAGCTTTATTGTCCCCACTTCATTTTCAGAAAAAGAAATCAAAGTTTCAGTGACTTTCTTGAATTGTTTGGCTTTGTCAAGCAGCCAAGGAAGGTCTCTGATTCCCTACTGGTTCCCGCGCCCCACCTTTCACTAAGCATCAGATATGACTGCTCCTCTGTGAAGTGTAACTTCACAGGAAACTGTCCTTTCCTAAACATCTTGCTTTACAGAGGAGGGGGATTCCTAGGTGGTGCTAGTGGTAAAGAGCCCACCTGCCAATGCAGGAGAGGCAAAATTTAATCACTGGGTCAGGAAGATCCCCTGGGAGAGGAAATGGCAACCACTCCAGTATTCTTGCCTGGGAAATCCCACGGACAGAGGAGCCTGCTGGAGCAAACAGTTGAACTGAGAAACAGCGCTCACAAACACACACACACACACACACACACACACACACACACACACGCACAAACAAGGAGAAGTATGACGTTCAGATGGCCCTCTGCCGAGTCTGAATGAGGAGCAGCTACAGTTGCCTGGAAAGACAGAGGAAAGCTCTTTTCTCCATGCTCTAGCAGCCCCCTGGTGACCCATGGTGGACAGCTGTTTTTTTTTTTTTGAGAAGCAGCTGTATAAAACTTTGCTTCATAGCTGCTCTGTTCGTTTCTAAGGCTGTATTTGACAAAGCACTCGCTACTTCAGTGGTCTCTGGTGGAGATGACCAGAGGCAAAGATGCTGTGTTCAGAAAAGAATGCTCCTGCCCAGCCTCTCCTCATTGGAAGCATCCACTTCTCTTTTCAGGTAACAGGCAAATATCGTTGTGTGCCCGCTGCTCCTCCCAGCATTCACTTTGGTTTCCTTCACCCAAGTGGATAAGTCAGGCTTCTCCTCAGGTTAAGAAGGAAAAAAGGTTTCTTTCTTTAGTTTTCTTGGTTGGGATGTATGAGATCTGACAAGGAAGCATACAGACCAAGGAAAGAAGTTTAAGAGCCAAAGCATCTTTAGGTCTTCCTCAACAAAAGCAAGTTCTCCTGTAAACAAGCAAAGACCGTGTGAGGCTGAAGCATTCCTCCTTTCTATCCAGTGGTTTATTGACTCAGCTCTCTGATACCTATGGAAAAAAAAGATTAAAGTGTTCCCTGAAAAACATGTTACCTCCAAACACTATTATTTCAGAGGTCAGAGCCTATCCACTTGGGCAAACATCCTGGATACCTGAAAGGAAGAGGAAAAAATGGGCCATGTAGCCCCAGGAGTAGAAGCAATAAAATGACTTGGTATCCTAAATCTGAACATACTGTGGTCTACTATTGGTTTTAAAAATTAAAGAGTATCCACCTAGCACTTACACTATTTTCCAGCACTTCAGTACATGGGGAGATACCTGTTCACAGTTCCCCGGATGGGAGAGTGTTAAGAGGAGAGCTGGAAAGGCTGTGTTTCAGCTCTTCCCATAAACACCTCCTCCTCCTCCTCTCTACTTTCAAACTTCTCTAGGACAATTGTCCTATTCCTTAACCAGTCAAAATGGCATTACTGGTAGTGAAAACATCTTGATTATCAAAATATGAAAAATTGGAGCACATTGAGATGAGCCCCACTGTTTGGAATGTAGCATAAGAAAGCCCATTCTTCCTGGGGAGTGTTGAAATCAGCCCGAGAGGCTTGCATATCCTCTGGTCTTGCAGTTTAGTTTCCACCGTCTCCACCACTGTAGGATTTGTCTTTCCAATAAACACATCCGTTTGGCCTGTCTCCTCTTTAGATCTTTTTGTAGATACTGGTTTCAAATGCATTTTGTCTGTTGGAGATTGAGTGGAACATCATAGTGCCTTGAATGAATTCTTTGGTCAACAAAGAGGATGTCAGAACTGACCCCATAAGGTATAAAGAAAAAGTGGAAGATAAGAAAGACCTCAGTGAAGTAGCCAGAGAACATGCCAAGGTGATTCAGTCAAGCAGGAGATTGAGCGATGCCACCTCTGGCAGCCTTTGGGGCAGTGGTGGACAGGACACAGGTCAGCAGAGGCTCAGTACCTGGCAAGACCAACAGTGCTCACTCCCTGTGGCTTATCCTGAAACTGAAGAGTTGCCGTTTTGCTCATTTGCTTTTAAAAAATTCTTCCCCTCCCTTGTCTTCAATGTTTACTGTCAACAGCCCTCCTCCTCCTCCCACTCTTCTCCCAACTTTGGAAAGGTGTAAAAGAGGTACCATATGTGAACTCCCTCTGCTGACATGTTTCAAAAAGACCTTGTCAACTGGTACTAATTGTTGTGACTGCAAACTTTCATTCATCCTGGGTGCTGCTGCAGACTTCGTTTGCTTTCGCATTCTGGGCCAATCCTACATTCCCATGTTGTTTCATCGCCATTAAGGAGACTTCAGCTTCCAGAGCCTTCTTCACCATCACAACAGCCTTTCTATCCATCTTTCAGCTTATAGCCCTAGATTTGTAAAGCTCAGTGCAACTTTAGCTCGGGCTATGTGTAACCCGTTTCCCCCCTCTGCCAGGAGAGCCCAGGCATCACCTTGACTCCTTTATTCATGGTAGAATATTCATGGTAGCAGCATATTCATTTTGGGTAGGCTGTGTTTAGGAACTCAGGGCACATCATTCACAAGTTATCTCTGTTGATATGCGCATTGTTGACCCTCACCTCACAAGGCCACCAATCAAGCCTACAACTTTCTTTCTCCAACAAAACCCCTGTGATCTGATGGACTCACTGGGCAATATTAAAACCTGAGGAGGGAAGTCGAAAGGGAGGCTTTATGAAAGCGACTTCAGAACACTATCCAATTATTAGTATGCTTTTTCATAATACTGACGGTTTCACATTTTATTGAGAGAGAGAATTTTTCCCTGGCTCTCTTGGGAATGATTTTATTGAAAGCATCAGAATGAAGAAGATGGCTGCATCATTTCTGCAGTGCCAGGGGTCAGAATCTTTGACTGGTTTGGTGTAATGTGCACATATAAAATTTCACTCAGTGCTTATTTATTGCCTTTTATTTAATATATAATCTGGCTAGATCTACTTTTGTTTCTTTACATTTACTGCTTTCTTCCATTTTATTCATCCTTTGGCTGATTTAATATGTATATATTAAATTATATATGTGTATATATATATACATATATATTCTATTTTCTTTGATCAGAAGTCTTACATGAAAGAACACTCTGCTTTTGCTCTTTTACATAGTAAGTCCAGTGGTAGGGGAAGAATTGTGAATCTAGCCATAGGAGAGCACTTTATTGGTGATAGTCATTTATTTTAGAACACTGTTGTTCCTTCAAAAGTAAATGCTTGCTCCTTTCCTTACCTCTCTTTCATTTCTCTGTATTACATCCCCATCCAACTAAAAATCATTCTCACTCCACAGTCACCAGAAAGTACTTTAAAATACAATAGACTTTTTCGAGTTGAATTACTAAAATTCATAAAACCAAATCCAAGAGCTAAGTTTCTAAGCAAAGCTTTCTGACTAAAAGCTTCTAATCAAAGGGATGCGACCCAAAGAGACAAATGGAAAATGATCATTTTTATTTATGAGGGTCCAATAACTTTCAAAATATGGGACATCTTGATAAAACTGGCTTAGAGGATGATGTCACGATCTGAACCAAAATGGTTGCTTCTTATATCTCCCCTATGAAATAATGCTTAACTGACTCGTGTTGAAGGATTGACCTATAGGTTGCTAATCTGTTCAGCAGCCTATTTTAGGAAGATCAAAAAAATTGCTAAATAAAACAGATATGTATTTATCTCCCATTAAAGAACTCTAAAAGGAGGCAATCTAGGGCTCGTAGGATAACTCCACCAAGTCATCAAGAACCTAGATTCCTCCAATGTTGTGACTTTGCATTACCAATGTGATGAGCCTATATCTACCTGTGATGCAACAGAGTGTACCCCCTCACTCCTTAAAGATATTTTTCAAACATTCCATGTAACACTCCTACTTCCATCTCTGTGGTCAAAATTTATACAATGGCTATACTGACCTGTGAAGGAAGCTAGGTCACTAATCTTTTAATATTGGATCCAATAAGCATGAGGATTCTGATTTCTAAAGAATCAGGAAGAACTTTGAGAGGTACCTAGAAGTCACAACAAAACTTGGCTGTGAAAGGATTATTTCTACAATCTAAATCTAATCTTGTCTTCTTTCTGCTTTCTCCCCATCACCTGTAATATAAAAGCCAGTCTTAGAATAATGATGTATAAGTAGAATGACCATATAATTTATCACCTAAAGTATGATATCCTTGAGAATAGAAAGTATACAAGGACCACAGGAGTACAACTAACTGTCCCAGGCAAATCAGGATGAATGAACCGAGTCCAAACCACCTTTCAGAGCTCATCTCACTCTGCTTCTCCAACTGCATTTCATTTTGTATCTATAAAAATAATTAAAATTTCCCCAAACACAACATGACTCTCTATACATCGTGACTCTGGTCCAGAATTCCCATGCCAATTTTATACCTCCCACTTCCTACCCCAGATCAGCTGTTATCCTGAGAAATCTCCCCCAATCAATCTCTCTCAATTTTCTGAAACTTGATCACTTTATTTTCTATGTTTTTGTCCATTGACTTCATTGGCAGAATGGGCAACAACCAGAGTCATCAACATTTGTTTATTGCTCACAGTTTATGACCAACTCCAGTTCGCTGAAAGGCTCTTCTTGGTAGTTTATTGTAGGCTGACTGATGGTACAGTGAATTTGAAGTTAGTATCCAAGTATCTGTGTCTGAAAGGACTAGCCAAGCCAGAAATAAAAAGGTGGGAAGTGAGCTACAAGAAAGAGATTGGGATCATTATCCTATTTCTCAACCCAGATATACAGTATAGGTCAATATTTCAGGGCTTATAGGATAAATGAACACAGATCAGAGATAAAAGTTGGCTGAATTCTGCACTGGTATCTAACACCCTGCCAGGAACATGAAGACAAGGTTTGGTAGATAAGCATGGAGCAAAGGAGAAAGAGAGTAAAAGTGTTTGTGAGAGAGAGAAGACATCCTTGAAAATCCTTCAGATGGAAAGTTGTTGTTGTTCAGTTGCTCAGTTTTGTCTGACTCTTTGAAGCCCTGGAGCTTGCAGCATGCCAGGCTTCCCCATTCTTCATTTAGATGGTGGGAGCAAATGAGATACCTAATCTAACAGGAGGTGCGTGCATGCTTGCGTGCTAAGTCGCTTTCGTTATATCTGACTCATTGTGACCCCATGGACTGTAGCCTGCTAGGTTCCTCTGTCCATGGGATTCTCCAGGCAAGTATACTGAAGAGGGTTGTCATACCCTCCTCCAGGGGATCTTCCCGATCCAGGGATCGAACCTACATCTCTTATGTCTCCTGCCTTGACAGGCAGGTTCTTTACCACCAGTGCCATCTGGGAAGCCCAGGAGTTATCCTGCCCATAACTGAGGAATGGTTGGTTATTGCCAATAAAATTAAGTCCATCCTTCCTACCCATGTTTTCCTGCAGGCTTGCCACATCTTTTCTTACCTGGGTTATCAGAGATGCAGTTGCCACCTGCTGAAGAGCTGAGTAAATAAATGAGAATTGAATGCCCTTTTCACAGCAAGTTGAGAACGATATCACATTTAATAGTGTACCCTTGCATGACTAGGCCTGGGTCAGTAAGCAAGCTATCTTCTTAACTCTTAATAAAGTATGATAGGGAGGCCTTTGGTAGGAAAACATTCTGCAAAGCAGAGCCATTCTAATTAAAACTCATCGAGGTGCATGTCACCCTCAGGGAATACCAACTATTAATAACAATGGCAATAGCATACAAAATCCTGTAGAGTATGTGAGCTAGGGGCCACCATATGGTTTTCAATGGCTTCTCATCACACCACCCAAAATGTTGTTCAGGGCCAAATATGTAAAACATTTGGCTCAAGGGGTGTAGAAAACGCTCCAGTGATGCATTTGCTGTTCAGTAACCAGGCAGCCACTCGTGTCACAGGCCAGCCATGGCCAAGGCCAAGGGTGAGATGGCCCCAGTCACATGGCAAAGAGATGGACTGAGAAGCAAGAAACAAGAAAAAGGACATGGAAGCAAAGACCTTGAAAGAAAATAACACTGGGCTCCACTCCAAGCCTGAATTTATGAAAACCCTGGGCCAGCACAAAATAAAATGGCAGCGCCATTACTCGTAGGAGCCCCACTATCCAGCACTATTATTCCAATTTCTAACACTTGAGTGAAATGTGGTATAACTGAGTTTCCAAGCTTCCACATCAGGCAACATCAATTGCCATTTTGGGAAATGATGGTGGTGGGGAAGGATATTCATTTTTCTTTTTAATGTTTTGAAGTTGCCACACTCTCTGGGCTACTTGTACATGAGAAGGGCCATGGGACTTCTGGGAGGGTCTAAAGTGCAAGTGGCTGAGCCCATGGAGAGAGATGGTGAGTGGATGACAGAGGTGCCAATGTGGCAGAGGAGGCAGGATAATAGTGGGTCCTCTGACATGCCTTTCCAAGTCTCTCTTTCCATGTTTTTCTTCCCTATTAGAGTGGGGTTCCCCCTTCCTCTGGCTTTCCTTCCCTCCATTTTGCATATAGTGACTGGGATCATGTCCAGCTTTGGTAATTTTTTCTTCCCTTGGACTTAAAAACATGACACCTATGTTTGTGAGGCAGAAAAACTGCTGTCTTGAGAACAAAGCCTATTCCTTAAAATGCAAGTAACTTCTCCCCCAGTATGTCACTGTGGATACACATGCCTTTGAGTGTGCTGTTTGCCTCAATTCTCTTTCCAGTTTGTGTGTGCAGAAGAGTAAAGAGAGAAATTTGGGGAATTTTTAAGCATCTTTGTATTTTTCAGTTATGCCGACATAAAGGAAGCAAAGTTGCGCTTTTTTTCCCCTTAATGTGTGTGTGTGTGTGTACATTTAGTCACTCAGTCATGTCCAACTCTTTGCAGCACCACGGACCATAAGCCACCAGGATCCTCTGTCCATGGGATTCTCCAGGCAAGAACACTGGAGTAGATAGCCTTTCCCTTTTCCAGGGTATCGTCTCAACCCAGGGATTGAATCCGGGTCTTCTGCATTGCAGGTGGATTCTTTACCATCTGAGTCACCAGGGAAGCCCCAATGTGTGTGTCTATATGTTTGAAAATTGTCTTTAAAGCAAAAAACAATCTTAGTTTTAGACTCTCTTCCAAGCAGTGCAAGGAGTTGGAAAAGTGAGGAGCAGAGGAATGTTCAGAACACAATTCCCTGTGGTCTAAAATACTTTCCTTCCCCATCACTGAGTGTCTCCTTCCCTCAATTAGTCTTAATGGAAGAAAATAAATACAATTTGCAATGTAATCTAGAATCTTTGCTCCAAAAGTCCCTATGCCAAGTGAAAACTGGCAAATACAGTTTAAGCAAATGTTTTCCAAAAATAGTTCTTATATTATCAGGTTTTTTCATGCCCAGATGAGGAATCAGAGACTCCTTCTATATGACATTATATCATCATATGAAACTAAAACAAATATGCAACTGTTATGTTATGACCTTCTTTACAAAATTATAATATTTATCCCTAAGCATATAGCCAAGTGGGAAATAATAAGAGATTGGCACTGACTCCAAAAAAAAAAAAAAAGGAAATGCTTGTTTTTCACCCAACTCCATGTGTCATATTACCAAGTGTGGGGAAATCTTAGAGTGTTGCTAACACAAGCACTGTGGTTTGTAAGAGAATAGTTAAGTGACCTCATTTTTATTTCATATAGAAGGTTGAATTGATTAATGTGGTGGTCTTGGGAGATCCACTTCCTTTCCCTCACTTCTCATCTGTAAGATGGGCTAATAAATTCTTCTCTCCATACCTACCAATGTCCTGAGAAGAAACTCACAGTAGAATCACTAATTCATCACACATTCATTATTCAATACATGGAAGTGTACCAGGCACTCACTAAGGGGCTAGTTACATATGGGAAAGCATCACCAGTCTTGACATTGCTAAGACTTCCCTTCCTCAGAGTGACTTCTCTAAAAGCACACTTGATTGCATTTGTTCTCTCAGCTATGAAAGGTGGGAACACCAGATTGTCCCAACCTCCAACTCCTAAGGGTACAGGAAACAGACACAGACTGCCTCCCACCTCTTTCTGTGTGGATAATGGCCTTGGATGCCGTAGATACTGGGCTGACGTGTAGAACCAGACGGTCATTTCTGACAGTGTGTTTCTGTCTTTGTAACTAACTACTGGAGAAACAGGCCCCAGGCTTTTCAGGGGGCTACTGTGAATTCCTTTTGCCTTCTGTGAGGCCAACCCACAGAGGCGATAGGGACTGTGAGAATGTTATTGTAACGTCTTAATTCAAAACATGACTAGAAAGAGACTTCCTGGGATGAGGCTGGAGGAAACCCGGCTGCCCAGCTGGGATGAATTACTGGAAGTGCTGGGTTGGTTTTGCCCCCTAGTGGTTACGGGCTTAGGGATCCCCATGAGCTAAATGGTTTTCAGCACCAGGAGGATACTCACCACTGAGTGAAGGAGGCACTTGGGTGGAGCAGAAGGACATCACATGGAGTCAGCACATGGCCTGACCTCAGCTCTCATGACCCCAGTCCCCAGACTTGCAAATTGAAAATGATGGACTAGATCACAAAGAATTCTTTCTTTTGCTGTTTTTTAAATTTATTTTTTAATTGAAGGATAATTGCTTTACAGAATTTTTTTGTTTTCGGTCAAACCTCAACATGAATCAGTCATAGGTATACATATATCCCATCCCTTTTGAACCTCCCTCCCATCTCCCTCCCCATCTCACCCCTCTAGGTTGATACAAGCCCGTGTTTGAGTTTCCTGAGCCATACAGCAAATTCCCGTTGGTTATCTATTTTACATATGGTAATGTAAGCTTCCATGTTACTCTTTCCATACATCTCACCCTCTCCTCCCCTCTCCCCATGTCCATAAGTCTATTCTCTATGTCTGTTTCTCCACTGCTGCCTTGTAAATAAATTCTTCAGTACCCTTTTTCTAGAGTCCATATATGTGTGTTAGAATACAATATCTATCTTTCTCTTTCTGACTCACTTCACTGTGTATAATAGGTTCTAGATGCATCCACCTCATCAGAACTGACTCAAATGCATTCCTTTTTGTGGCTGAGTAATATGCCATTCTGTATATGTACCACAACTTCTTTATCCATTCATCTGTCAATGGACATTTAGGTTGCTTCCATTTTCTAGCTATTGTAAACAATGATGCAATGAACAATGGGATACAAGTGTCTTTTTCAGCCCTGGTTTCCTCAGGGTATAGCCTAGGAGTGGGATTGCTGGGTCATATGGTGGTTTTATTCCTAGTTTTTAAGGAATCTGCATACGATCTTACATAGTGTTGGTATCAATTTACATTCCCGCCAACAGTGCAAGAGCATTCCCTTTTCTCCACACTCTCTCCAACATTTATTGTTGGTAGACTTTTTGATGATGGTCATTCTGACCAATGTGAGGTGATATCTTATTGTGGTTTTGATTTGCATTTCTCTAATAATGAGAGATGTTGAGCATCTTCTCATGTGTTCGTTAGCCATCTGTATGTCTTCTTTGGAGAAATGTCTGTTTAGGTCTTTACCCACTTTTTGGTTGAGCTGTTTGTTTTTCTAGCATTTAGTTGTATGAGCTGCTTGTGTATTTTGGAAATTAATCCTTTATCAGTTGTTTCATTTGCTATTATTTTCTCCCATTCTGAAGGTTGTCTTTTCACTTTGCTTATATTTTCCTTAGCTGTGCAAAAGCTTTTAAGTTTAATCAGGTCCTACTTGTTTACTTTTGTTTTTATTTCCCTTACTCTAGGAGGTGGGTCATAGAGCATCTGGCTTTAATTTATGTCATCCAGTGTTCTGCCTGTGTTTTCCTCTAAGAGATTTATAGTTTCTGGTCTTACATTTAGGTCTTTAATCCATTTTGAGTTTCTCTTTGTATATGGTGTTAGGAAGTGTTCTAATTTCATTCTTTTACATGTAGCTGTCGGGTTTCCTAGCACCATTTATTGAAGAGGCTGTCTTTGTCCCATTGCATATTCTTGCCTCCTTTGTCAAAAATAAGGTACCCATAGGTGCATGGGTTTATTTCTGGGCTTTCTATCTTGTTCCATTGGTCTATATTTCTGGTTTTGTGCCAGTATCATACTGTCTTGATGACTGTAGCTTTGTAGTATAATCTGAAGTCAGGAAGGGTGATTCCTCCAGCTCCATTCTTCTTTCTCCAAATGGCTTTGGCTATTCAAGGTCTTTTGTGTTTTCATATGAATTGTGAAATTTTTTGTTCTAGTTCTGTGAAATATGCCATTCATAATTTGATAGGGATTGCACTGAATCTGTAGATTGCATTTGGTAGTATAGTCATTTTCACAAATTTGATTCTTCCTACCCAGGAACATGGACTATCTCTCCATCTGTTTATGTCATCTTTGATTTCTTTCATCAGTGTCTTATAATTTTCTGTGTACAATTCTTTTGTCTCCTTAGGTAAGTTTATTCCTAGATAATTAATTCTATTTGTTGCAATTGTGAATGGGATTGATTCCTTAATTTCTCTTTCTGTTTTTTCATTATTAGTATATAGAAATGCAAGTGATTTCTGTGTATTGATTTTGTATCCTGAAACCTTGCTAAACTCACTGATTAGCTCTAGTAATTTTCCGATACTATCTTTATGGTTTTCTATGTACAGTATCATGTCGTCTGCAAACAGTGAGAGCTTTACTTCTTTTCTGATCTGGATTCCTTTTATTTCTTTTTCTTCTCTGATTGCTGTAGCTAGGACTTCCAGAGCTATGTTGAATAATAATGGTGAAAGTGGACACCCTTGTCTTATTCCTGATCTTAGGGGGAATGCTTTCAGTTTTTCACCATTGAGAATAATGTTTGCTGTAGGCTTATCATACATGGCCTTTACTATGTTGAGGTAGGTTCCTTCTATGCCCATGTTTTGAGGAGTTTGAATCATAAATAGGTGCTTAATTTTGTCAAAGGCTTTTTCTGCATCTATTGAGAAGATGATATGTTTCTTTATCTTTCAGTTTGTTAATATGGTGTATCACATTGATTGATTTGTGTATATTGAAGAATCCTTGCATTCCTGGAATAAACCCAGCTTGATAATGATGCATGTTTTGTTTGATAAAAATTTTGTTGAGGATTTTTGCATCTGTGTTCATCAGTGATATTGGCCTGTCATTTTCTTTTTCTGTGTTGTCTTTGTCTAGTTTTGGTATCAGGGTGATTGTGTATGAGTTTGAAAGTGTTCCCTCCTTTGCAATTTTTTGAAAGAGTTTTAGAATAATAGGCATGAACTCTTCCCTAAATGTTTGATAGAATTCTCCTGTGAAGCCATCTGGTTCTGGGCTTTTGTTTTTTGGGAGATTTTTGATCACAGCTTCAATTTCAGTGTTTGTAATTGGGCTGTTAATAATTTCTATTTCTTCCTGTTTCAGTCTTGGAAAATTGAACTTTTCTAAAAACCTATCCATTTCTTCCAGGTTATCCATTTTATTGCCATATAGTTGTTCATAATATTCTCTTATAATCCTTTGTATTTCTGCATTGTCTGTTGCAACCTCTCCTTTTTCATTTCTAATTTTGTTGATTTGATTCATCTCTCTTTTTTCTTGATGAGCCTGGCTAAAGGTTTGTCAATTTTGTTTATCTTCTCAAAGAACCATCTTTTAGTTTTATTAATCTTTACTATTGTTTCATTTCTTTTTCAATTATTTCTGCTCAGATCTTTATGATTTATTTCCTTCTACTGATTTTTTTTTGTTCTACTTTTTCAGTTGTTTTAGGTATAAAGTTAGATTGTCTATATGATGTTTTTCTTGTTTCTTGAGGTAGAATTGTATTGCTATAAACTTCCCTCTTAGGACTGCTTTTGCTGCATCCCATAGGTTTTGAGTTGCTGTGTTTTCATTGTCATTTGTTTCTAGAAATTTTTTTATTTCCCTTTTGATTTCTTCAGTAACCTATTGGTTATTTAGAAACATAATGCTTACTCTCCATGTGTTTGTGTTTCTTACAGTTTTTTTCTTGTAATTGATATTTAGCCTCATAGCATTGTGGTCACAGAATATGCTTGATATAATTTTAATTTTCTTAAATTTACTGAGGTTTGATTTGAGACCCAAGATGTGGTCTATCCTGGAGAATGTTTCATGTGCACTGGAGAAGAAGGTGTAGTCTTCTGCATTTAGATGGAATGTCCTGAAGATATCAATGAGATCCATCTCATCTAATGTATCATTTAAGACTTGTGTTTCCTTATTAATTTTCTGTTTTGATGATCTGTCCAGTGTTGTGAGTGAGGTGTTAAAGTCTCCTACTATTATTGTGTTCCTGAAAATTTCTCCTTTTATGTCTGTTAGTGTTTGTCTTATGTATTGAGGCGCTCCTATGTTGGGTGCATAGATATTTATAATTGGTGTGTCTTCCTCTTGGATTGATCCCTTGATCATTATGTAGTGTCCTTCCTTATCTCTTATGATCTTTATTTTAAGGTCTATTTTGTCTGATATGAGAAATGCTACTCCAGCTTTGTTTTGCTCCCCATTTGCATGGAATATATTTTTCCATCCTCTCACTTTCAGTCTATATGTATCTTTAAGTCTGAAGTGAGTTTCTTGTAGATAGCACATATATGAGTCTTGTTTTGTATCCATTTAGCCAGTCTGTGTCTTTTGGTTGCAGCATTTAATCCATTTACATTTAAAGTAATTATTGGTATATATGTTCCTATTGCCATTGTCTTAATTGTTTGGGATTGATTTTGTAGACCTTTTCTCTTCTCTTGTATTTCTTGACTATTTAAGTCCATTTAGCATTTATTATAAAGCTGGGTTGGTGGTCCTGATTCTAACTTTTGCCTGTCTGAAAAGCTTTTTATTTCTCCATCGATTTTGAATGAGATCCTTGCTGGATACAGTAATTTTGGTTGTAGATTTTTCCCTTTCAGTACTTTAAATATATTCTGCCATTCCCTTCTGGCCTGCAGAGTTCTGCTGAAAGATCAGCTGTTAGGCAAATGGGGTTTCTCTTGTATGTTACTTGTTGCTTCTCCCTTGTTGTTTTAATATTTTTTTCTTTGTATTTAGTCCTTGTTAGTTTGATTAGTGTGTGTTTTGGCATGTTTCTCCTTGGGTTTATCCTGTATGGGACTCTATGTGCCTCTTGGACTTGATTGACTAGTTCCTTTCCCATAATGGGGAAATTTTCAACTATAATCTCTTCAAAAATTTTCTCATATCCTTTCTTTTTCTCTTCTTCTTCTGGGACCCCTAAAATTCAAATGTTAATGTGTTTGATATTGTCCCAGATGTCTCTGAGACTATCCTCAGTTCTTTGCATGCTTTTTACTTTATTCTGCTCTTCAGAAGTTATTTCTACCATTTTATCTTCCAGCTCACTGCTTCATTCTTCTGCTTCAGATATTCTGCTATTGATTCCTTCTAGAATATTTTTAATTTCAGTAATTGTATTGTTTGTCTCTGTATGTTTATTCTTTAATTCTTCTAGGTCTTTGTTAATTGATTCTTGCATTTTATCCATTTTGCTTTTAAGGTTTTTGATCATCTTTGCTATCATTATTCTGAATTCTTTTTCCTGCAGTTTGCCTACTTCCTCTTCATTCATTTGGACTTCTGTGTTTCTAGTTTTTTCCTTCATTTGTGAAGTATTTCTTTCCTTTTTAATTATTTTTTTTAACTTATTGTGTTTGAAGTCTCTTTTTCCCAGGCTTCAAGGTTGAATTCTTTCTTCCTTTTGGTTTCTGCCCTCCTAAGTTCAGTCCAGTGGTTTGTGTAAGTTTCCTATAGGGTGAGATTTGTGCTGAGTTTTTGTTTGTCTGTTTGTTTTTCCTCTGGTGGGCCAGGCTGGTGAGGTGGTAATCCTGTCTGCTAATGATTGGGTTCGTATTTTTGTTTCATTTGTTATTTAGATGAGGTGTCCTGCACAGGGTGCTATTGGTGGTTGGGTGATGCTGGGACTTATATTCAGTGGTTTCCTTTGTGAGAGTTCTCACTGTTGATATCCCCTAGGGTTAGTTCTCTGGTAGTCTAGGGTCTTGGAGTCTGTATTCCCACTCCAAAGTCTCAGGGCTTGATCTCTGGTCAGGAACAAAGATTCCACAAGTGGTTTGTTATGGTATTAAGTGAGATTAAAACAAATACACAAAAACAAGAAACCAAAAACGAACCCCAAGCAAATGGCAGTTACAAAATCAGGCAAATAATAACTAAAGTATTGAAATATACACATATACATATACACTCATGAGCAAAGTCAAAACAGTCCAACAAAAATAGAGGGCGATAGACTGACCTGACGAACAAAGGAAATAAAAAATTATATTTACCAGTTAAGAACAAAAGTAGCTAAAGCACAGACTGGAAAACAAACTAAAGCAAGGTCCCAAGGGGGAAATAAAGCAATGAAAACAAAACTAACAAATATGTTAAGAGGAAAGGAAAGAAAGAAAGAATAGATATGCAAAGTTAAACAGAAGTAGGTGAGGAGGATTCATATACATTAAAGATTAACTGCAAGGGGAAAAGAGCAGTAGGAAAGGCAAACAAAGCAGTAAATGTAGAAAAATATAATAGGTTTAAAAATTTTAAAGTAAAATTATAAAAAAGAGGAGAAAAAAAAAGAAGAAAGAGAAAAGGAAAAAAAGGAAAACTCCACAGAACTGCAAAGGCACAATGTAGAGGCAGAGGTTTATAGCAACAATAAAAAGTGTGACTGAATATACACACATACATACATATACACCCATAAGCAAAATCAAAACAGTCCAACAAAAATAATGTACAATAGATAGACCCAGCAAACAAAGGGAAACAAAACTTATGTTTATCAGAACAAAACTGACTAAAGCACACACTGGAAAACAAAACTAAAGCAAGGTGCCAATTGGGGAATAAAGCAATGAAAATAAAGCGAACAAATATTTTGAGACTAAAGGAATGAAAGAAAAGAAATAAAGAATAGATATGTGAAATTTAATAGAGGTAGATAAAAAAGATTTATTTATATTAAATATTAACTGTAAGGGGAAAAGAACAGTAGGAAAGGCAAACAGAGGAATAAATGTAGAAAAAAATAATAATAATTTTAAAAAATTAAAAAAAGAGAAAAAAAAAAAAGCTCCCCAGAACTGCAAAAGCCCAACATAGAGGCAGAGGTTTATAACAACAGCAAAAAATGTGACTAAGAAAAAAAAGAAAAGAAAAAGCTCAAAAGCTTAATTAGATTTCATAGCGCCAATGAAATCAGCAGCTACAACAGAGTGGGGAAAAGTTCAAAAGAATCTGCAGCACAAGTCAAAACATAAGAATAATAAATGTTTTTCATGAGTCACTGCTGTCAGAGTCCTTTCCCTTCCTGGGAGTCACAGTCCACTTCACCTCCCTAGGATGCCCTCTAACACTTTGCTGATCTCTGGATCTGCTGTGGGGGCAGCTCAGATTCTAATCTGGTCTTATTCCATTCTGTTCTGGCCTCCAATGTCCACAGCTATCAGAGCTAGTGTGTTTTCTTTTGTGGGAGCTCTCAAAGACTTTTTCTATATTCCATAGACACAGTGTGCCTAGTTGATCATGTGGAAGGTGTTGGGTCTTCTTCCTTAGCCACACTGCCCCTGGGTTTCAATTATGGTTTTATTTCCACCTCTGCATGGGGTCACCCACTGGGGTTTGCTCCTGAGACTGCCCTGGAGGACTTGAGTTTGCCCCTGTGAGGGCCAGGTGTGGAGGTGGTGCAGCTTCTTGGGTCTCAGGGTTCTGGCAGCACCAGGTACTCAGGGGAGTTGGCGGCTAGGGCAGCAGGAAATATGGTGCTCTAGAAGGGGATGGCAACCAGTATTGGCCAATACGCTCCAGTATTCTTGCCTGGAGAAGCCCCCTCCCTGACAGAGAAGCCTGGCAGGCCACAGACTAGAGGGTTGCAAAGAGTCGGGCACCACCAAAGTGACCCTGTGCACATAGACGCAGGACTTTTTTGCCTGTGGCAGCTCCGCCCCAGGGAGAGTTGAGTGTGAAGGTGGCGCAGCTGCTTGGCTTGTGGGGATCCTGGAAGCACCACGTGTGCAGAGACACGGACTGCCTCCGCCGCAGGAGTTACGGCCCTATCGGAGTCCTTTTTTTGAGCCGCTTGTAGCTGGCAATCAGAAGGCCTCTTTGGCCAGTTTTTCTCCATAACTCCACCCATTCAGACACATAGAGGGCTCCAGTGCCTGGGGTGCTTCTCTGCTGTTCTGCACATCAGGCACATAGAGGGGCCCCCTGGCTGGGGTCCTACTCTGTAGTTCAGTGCATCAGTCACTTAAAGGGGCGCCCTGGGTGGGGGCCTACTCTAGTTCAGTGTGTCAGGCATTTGATGGGCCAGCCTCTCTATTGTTCAGCTGCTGATGCTGGTGTGTGGGGGGAGAGAGGCTATGGTGATGGCTGCACCCCTTACACATGACTCGGCAGTACTGTCTTGCTTCTATGGCTGCTTGACTTTCCTCCACAGGCCTTTCCCATCACAGTCTCCTCCCTCACTTGCCCTCAATTCATCTCTCTGCAGTCAACAGCAACCCTCACCCAGGGATTGCTCCACAGTCCCTGAACTCCAGCTCCCAGCCACTGCGCCGTCTGGGGCTTGTATGGCTGCGGCAAGGACTGTCTGATTCTCATTCCATTTAGGCTGCCACAGATTAGCTGTTTCACTCTCAGCCTTAAATATTTCTCCTCTGACTCAGACAATTGCCCCAATATGGGGATTGGACCCCTGCGTCAGTTCCCCCACCTACCAAGGGCAGGTCCAGTCCTACTAATACTCCTGTTTTTCCCCCTAGTTGCTTCATTCTACTGAGTTTTTCGTGGGTCTATATATTCTTTTCTGCTGGTCAGGTACTCCTGTCTGCTCTCAGCTGGCGTTCTGCATGCACTTTTGTGTCTGAAGGTGTATTCCTGATATATCCATGGAGAGAGATACTCCATGTCCACCTACTCTTCTGCCATCTTTTTCTCCTCCCTTTCTTTCACTTTTATTAATAGATGAGTCCAGTAACATAACCTGTGGCATCATGATTCCCATCATATGTTTCCTGAGGGCAATAGAGGCAGAGTGTTAGATATTAATGGTCTCTCGTCTACAGGCCAGCAATATCTATGTGGTAGGCTTCCCAGGTAATGCTAACAGTAAAAAAAAAACAACCCGCCTGCCAAAGTAGGAGACATAAGAGACACAGGTTCGATCCCAGGCTCAGAAAGATTCCCTGGAGGAGGGCATGGCAACCCACTCCAGTATTCTTGCCTGGCGAAGTCCATGGACAGAGGAGCCTAGCGGGCTATAGTCCGTAGAGTCACAAACAGACACAACTAAAGTGACTTAGCATGCATGCATGCAATATTAAGTGAGAGAAAGGTAGAGAGCTTATTCCTCAAGGCATTTGGGATAATGGCAGGCCAAGAGAATGAACCTGTGGTGACTTTGGAAACAAAATTTCTTTCATTCATGGAAGTTCTTGGTGCTTCCTTTGAATACCCTAAAAGTGAGCAAGGAGGAGAAATAGCAGGGCAGACAATCCATTTCTAAGCCCCCAGTGGAATTAACTTAGAGATGATATCAAATTCACATGAACTGGAAGGTGTGCCCCGTTGAACTTGTCCTTTCTCACCTCCCAGTAGCATATGGATCAGGAATTACAGAAAGGGGCCCACTCTAACCCAGAAATGGATAAGACCACCTCCAACTGCCACAACACAGGGGCAGGAGGAGGTCGACTTTCATGTTTATGGAGTGAGATATAATTGCTTTGAATTGCTGGACTATTGACCATGGCATCCAGTCCCATCATTTCATGACAAATTGGTGGGGAAACAAGAGAAACTGTGACAGACTTTATTTTCTTGGGTTCCAAAACCACTGCAGATGGTGACTGCAGCCATGAAATTAGAAGACGCTTTCTTCTTGGAAGAGATGCTGTGACCAACCTAGACAGCATATTAAAAAGCAGAGACATTACTTTGCTGACAAAGATTGGTCTAGTTAAAGCTATGGTTTTCCCAGTAGTCATGTATGGATATGAGAGGTGGACCATAAAGAAAGCTTAGCACCCACGAATTGATGCTTTTGAACTGTGGTGTTGGAGAAGGCTCTCGGGAGTCCCTTAGACTGCAAGGAGATCAAACCAGTCAATCCTAAAGGAGATCAGTTCTGAATATTCATTGGAAAGACTGATGCTGAAGCTGAAGCTCTAATACTCTGGCTACCTGATGCAAAGAACTGACTCTTTGGAAAAGACCCTGATGCTGGGAAAGATTGAAGGCAGGAGGAGAAGAGGTCGACAGAGGATGAGATGGTTGGATGGCATCACCAACCTGATGGACATCAGTTTGAGCAAGCACACTCTGGGAGTCATGGACAGGGAAGCCTGGCATGCTGCAGTCCATGGGGTCACAAAGAGTCAGACACGACTGAGCGACTGAACTGAACTGACCATCTAATCTCTGTGTAAGAATGAAATCCCCTCAATGTGTGCAGCTTGCTCACTGAATCTCACAATGCTGCAAAACATGTGAACATGCTTTTTATTTTTTTCTTCCTGTGTCAACTTTTTAGGCTTTCTGATGCATTCCACTACAGTAGAGGAATAATTCTCCATAGCATCTGTACAATTTAAAGGTCAAGCTGCAGACATGCATTTTTCTGGCTAGTGTTTCCAACTCAGTGACTCCTTACCATTTCTTCTTATCATCTGGCCTAAAGAGAAATAGAGAGTGTGCTCTTTTCTGGCGCTGGACCAGGTTTGCATGAAACTAAAGGTATCATTTCATCAATGCCGATCAAATTGAGGGGATGAAATGGATTGGGGGCACATTATTCAAAAGAGGGTTAGAGTTAATTTTTCAGGCCAGGAAAGGGACTCTGGGTCACAGAAGAATTTCAGGTAGCTAGCAAAAAATGGATTACACAGTTCAGTTAGAAGTGGCAGGAAAAAAATAAACCCATAAACTCCTTTACTAAAATCTGTTTGTCTGGCTAGAGTGAAAATGGAGACAATTAAATCATTTTCAGCAAATTATTGGTGTGATATATGTGTTTTTTTCCTTTCAAGAAAAGAAAACTAAAGGATGGTTGTGGCCTTTTGTTGTAGATAGCTTTTCAGAGCAGTGTAACATAAACAGATTATCTGCAGTGTTTATTCAGTGTGAAAAAACAGTTCCAAGAGCCCCAGGTGCTTGCCAAGATCATAATTGTACCTTCTTAAATACTTTCATTACTTGGAAGTACAATAAGCGAGGCTAGGACACATGCTTTCCATTTTCTTGTCAACAAAACACCTCCAAGAAATTAAGCTCTATTTTCTCCAGAAAATTTCTCTAGAACTGTTCAGGGTATATGAAAAGGAAAGGGAGGAAGGACTTTGGTTTAATTTCTTTATGACCTTGAAAAGAAGCAAAGTTAAGTCTCCCCTCCAAAAAGAAAAGAATAAAGGTGGTGGCTCAAATGTGTGGTAAAAGTTTGCCACAAAACTAGAGTATTCCACCCAAGATGGTTTCTGGTTGGTTCAGTGTCAATGCAAGAGTACAGAGTGTTCAGGAAACATGACTGGATTCACACATGGTAGATTGGAAGGAGCTGAGCCACCCTAGGGTGGTGAGGGGTGCAAGGAAATCACAGGATAAAGTTTAGAGTATATAATATCTGGGAAAGCTCAATGAACAGGGTCTATTCCATAGGAGCTTGCCTGGTCATAATGTGAAAGGGGATCCAACTCTGCTGGTGCGTTTTTGCTACTGACTTGTTTTTAATTTGTTAAAATTAAAAAAAAAAATTATTGAATATGTTACACTATTGTTTTATGTTTTAAGTTTTTGACCCTGAGGCATGTGGGATCTCAGCTCCCTGACCAGGGATCAAACCTGCATCCCTTGCAATTGGAAGGCAAAGTCTTAAACACTAGACAGCCAGGAAAGTCCCTTGCTGGTGGAGTTTACTAGCTTTGGAATAATCGATAAGCTGTTCACGCACCCAGTCTCAGGGTAAAATGTCCAGTTGGCCTCTGTGCCCCCAACCTCAGAGGAGGCTTCATTCATAAGAGCTTCTCTCTGCCCTCCTCCTAACCTGTCCTTTCCCCTTCCACCTTCAGTCTCTGTATTTTCACCAGCTTCCTCATCCCGCTTCAATCCTCTGACAGTTGCTTGAATATATGTAAACATTTACCTTCATGGAGCCCCTACTACATTTTTATTAGCTTGATTGTCATGTGATAGTGTTGAAAGTCCCCCTAGTTCTGAAGGAGACTGAAAAGATACAGAAATCAGAAACAATGCAAGTCAAAAATTCAACAAAATTTCCATATCTCTGTTCCTCTCTTTGATCAGACGCACCTCAAAATCACTGCTTGGAGGGATACGCTGGCTTTGAGAGAATGTGAGAAAGGGACAGAGGGAGGGAGAGACAGTCTGTGTGTGCCTGTGTAGGAACTGAAATAACTGGAACTTGTCTAATTAAAATGGTCAATTAATTAGAATTTTTCTACACCTGAATTTTAGGAAAAATGAAAAGGAAGTGGGGAATTCACAACATTAAACTCCTCTGCCAGACTTCTGCATGCATTATTTGGGTTAATTTTCACATTCACCCTGCCAGGTGGGTTTTTCTAAGTCCACTTTACCAACAAGGAAACTGAAGCTCAAAGAGTTTAAAACAGAGGCCAGCAAATAATGGCTCACAGCCAAACCTGCTCCATACCTGATTTTGTAAGAAAGTTGTATTAGAATTCAGTGCTATACTATTGACAGTCACCAGGACATGGAAACAACTTAGATGTCCATCAACAGACGAATGGATAAAGAAGTTATACAATAAAATATTACTCACCCATAAAAAGGAATGAATCTGAATCACTTGAACTGAGATGGATAAAACTAGAGCCTGTTATGCAGAATGAAGAAAGTCAGATAGAGAAAAGCAAATATTGTATATTAAGGCATATGCATGGAATCTAGAAAAGTGGTACTGATGAACCTATTTGCAGGGAAGGAAAAGAAAGAGACACAAACATAGAGAACAGACTTGTGGACACAGTGCAGGGAGGAGAGGGTGGAACCAATTGAGGGAGTAATATGGAAACATATGCATTACTGTGTGTAGAATAGATAACTAGAGGGAAGTTGCTATACAACATGAAGAGTTCAACCTGGTGCTCTGTGACAGCCTTAGAGGGGTGGGATCGGGAGAGGGACAGAGGTTCAAGATGGAGGGGACACATGTATCCTTATGGCTGATTCATGTTGTTGGATGGCAGAAACCAACACAACACTGTAAAACAATTATCTTCCAATTAAAAATAAATTAAAAAAAAAAGAACTCAGTGTTACTTATAAGTTTGCATACCTCCTTCATGCTACCACAGCATAATTGGGTAGTTGCTCCAGAGACAGACTGGCCTAGAAAGCCATAGTGATGATCTGGAGTTTTACTGAAAAAGTTTGTCAACCTCTTGTTTCAATAGAATCACTGTTGTCACCAAATAATATGTGATATAGAGGAGTTGACCTTTAACCTTTACCTTTCTGGTTCCAGACCCCAGTGAATTTCGGGACAAGGGGCAAGAAAATACAGTGATGTCAGGATTCCTTATTGATGAACCATAATTGCAAACAACTATTTTATTTACAAAAAAGAAAAACTACACTGGAAAGCTCTGAGGTCAACTTTAGAATTAATGCGATCTTTTCAATTCTTAAGTCTGTCCTGGAATTCAGGGATTCTGATGAAGGCAAAAATTGGGTCAGGGCAGTGCTTTTCAAACTTTAATGTGCACACAAACTACCCAGAGTTTCTTGTTAAAATGCAGATTTTGATTCAGTGGTTCTGGGCTGGTGCTGAGAACTTGCATTTATAACAAATTCTCAGCTAACGATTATGCCGCTGGTCCTGACATCATACCCTGAATGGAAAGGGTTAATACACGAATGTCAAAATTCTCAACCAGAAGGTTTTTTGGGTCAAACCTAAATGACTCAGAAAAATCAAATAACCTCTACATTTCCCCATAATCATTGGCTTAGTAGTCATTTGATGAAAAGTGACAGATTCAGGTTAGTCTACGTCATTGGTTCTCAACGTGTGGTCCCAGGATAGAGCAGCATCAGCAACCTTTAGACACACCTGTGTCCTATGTTCTGCCAGCCCTTCCAGGTGATTCTGTTATACCAACCCCTTCTGGTGATTCTGATGTGTGCTAAAGCTTGGGAGCCACTGGTTTATGCTATGGATAATTAATCAGGGTTTGTTTGTTGGTTTATTCTCTGAACATCCTGTAAATCTGTTTAATATGTTCAATCTTTGTTTATATAGAGTACATCATCAGAGGAGGAATATATTGAAGTGAGGAGAAACACATTCTGACATGGTTGCAGGCCTTCTCCTGGAGAAGGGTACAGATATTCCCTAGCATGGCTAATTTTTGACATCAGTTGACATTCCCATAGCAAATGCTCTTGTTTGGTAAGTAAAGTCTGCTATATGCCTGTCCCACATTCATCTAAGATGAAATGTGGCCCTGATGCATCTCAGGAAAAGACCCGGGTGGGCAGGGGAAGGTGCTTTTGATCTTTTGGACTTCTTGTTCAGTGTCTTATTGTTCACTCTTCTAGGACCATGGTGCTGTGTTTTAGATAACTCTCTGAGGATTTTTAAAAAATGATCACTTCATGGAATTAGGAGAAAAGCCTTATCATACAAGTCAGACACTCAGGCACATATCACATGTGCCACCTGAGGTGACCTCAGATCATTGGTGAAGCTTTCGGCCACACCCTTACCACTTTGGGAATCAATAGGTCTCTTTGCATCCTCCCCTCACCCTGGCTTTTCCCCGTGTTGACTCCATTGTGAGTGATGCTGGGCCACTGAGGGCTGGTGTGCACAGCCATAGAGTGTGGGGACTCTAATGCCCGTGGAATGAGCCTTTGACCAACGGTATAGGCAGAAGCCGGCAGATCAATCTACATGCACACTAGTCAAGTGCTGTGAGACACAGTGTCACAGAGCATCCTTTAAGGATCAAGGGGATGACAGGGACATGAGTCCAGCAGCAGCCAGCTCGGCAGGGCACCCTCTTTCCCCTCTCATACCCCCTTTCCCCTCACTTTGCTTTCCTGGATTTTCCTTTGGTTTTCTAAGCAAACCAAAGGGCATTCACCGTTGCCTAGGGTCTGCTTCCCCTGAAACTCAGGTGAAGGTGCATATTATACAAGGACAGAGATCAGAAACTACTTTGTTGAGTCATCTCACATCATCATCAGTGGAAATTCTAGCTTGTGGAGGACATTTGAAAAAATGGCCTGGGCTCTTAGGTGATGGCAATCAGATTCCTTAGGGTGGATGCAAAGAACTCTTTGGGCATGGAGGGTTGGTAGGGTTGTGGCAGAGTACAAAAGTTACTCAAACAGGGCCACTGTATGAGGAGAAAAGTCCACACTACTGCCTGAGCTTCAGAAACACCTTCAGAGGAAGGCCCCAACCCCTGCCCAGAATCTATGTTATGCTAAGTACTTTACAGCTCCAAGTAGGATTCTGATGGGCAAGTAGGGCTGCAAATCATTTTGCATAAAAATACACATTGGAGAGAACAGATGTTGTTCTGAATATAGGGCTATTTCCCTTAATTGTCTCAGGACCCTGGATAAGTAATTTACGTTTTGTGAACATCAGTTTCCTCATCTCTAAAATGGGGATGATGGGAACATCAATGTCAAAGAATAGTTATGCTTCAATTAGCTCATCAAGTACCTGATACAAAGTATGCGCTCAACAATGGCTATTTCCCGGCCTCACTCCCTCCTTTCTTTTCAATGTTCCCACACTGAGCGCACACTGAGTCCTCTCTAGCCATACTCCGCCACGTGAACCACTGTGGCTCATACCCGGCTCTTCATCTTACATCCTTCCTTCCTTGCTGCCCCACTTAATTTTGTAGTTCTCTGTCCACCACTGAACTTTCTGGTACTCATTGTCTTGTCCACTAAACTTGGATTCCTTTAGCCTCCTTGTTGTAACTTTGCATATCCTGAGTTACCTTCTGAGGAGATCACGCTGCTTGGAGGAAAGCGCCGTGACCCAGACTTCCCAAGACGCTTCAGAGGTCAGGTTGGCACTTCCAGCGTTGGTTGCTAGTTTTGGTTCGAGTGGCTATTTTTCTTTTCCTGGAGAAAATTGAGTGAGTATGAGAAAAATGCTACCAATTACCTACTCCCAGCCTCCAATCCTGAATCCAGCCAAACTGCTTAACAACAGAAAAGTGTCTGTTTTTCCCAGTTTGGTTTAATGATTTTCCTGTAGATCCACATCTCTTTCTATCACAAAGAAATCACTTTATCCTGCTGGGTAATTAATACAAATGTACAGTATGGCAAACACATTCCTGTAGACTGCTTATTTTGCTGGTAAATTACAGGAAATCCTATACAGTACACCTGGGACACCCTGCAGTTTGAAATTAGAATATAAAGTGCCTCCCCATTCCTCCTACTTGGCCAGGATACTGGTCTGATTGTGAAAATCTTTCTAGTTAGACATGTAATAAACTGGGATGATGGCAAATTCATTTACTTCCCTTTAGCTGAAAATTAATAAAGATTTTAATTCAAAGCATAAAAAAACCTCACCACCCTGTTTACAGCCCCCTGAGTTACAAGAGGGGATGTGATATGGTGTTGGCTCCTAGTTGTGAATTCATTCAGAAAACATATGCCACATACAAATTTGTAACCAAATCCTTAGAGTTTAAGGTATTTGCCAGTAAAACTCCTTGGCCAAGCTTTAGTTCTGTGTGATGTCACTTCTCTATGAGCCCTGTGATAGCATTAAACTGGTCACAGCTGTTTCTGATTGAAGCGCTAGAGTCCTCTTACAGGCAGGCTGCACCTCCTCCCCACCCCTTCCCTCCTTCGTCCAGAGTGGCTTTCTTTAACAAAAGGACTCCTTTATGAACATGGTCAGTGAGCTTTCGCTGGTTATTCTCACAGTAAGTTTGTAGTGACTTGGTTTGGCCTTGGAATGGTTTTATATACCCACATGTGGGGAGCGTATGAGGCGCGTGCGCGCGCACACACAGTCCGGTCCGGAAAGGCTTTCTTCTTGATAATTGATGTGTAAATCTTCCCTAGGCCTGTGTACTGAAATACGGAGCAAACACCTTGGCATCTTCGTTTCTAAAAAGAACAATCCAGTCCAGGGCAAACAGCCTTCAAGAAATACCAAACCTCATCTCTTCTTGGAAGGAGAGGGGTGCCATCCAGGTGGGTGCTGTACACTTAACTGAAATTTACTCCACCTTTCTGCTCCCTGCTGCTGCTGCTGCTGTCACTTCAGTCGTGTCTGACTCTCTGCGACCCGGTAGACGGCAGCCCACCAGGCTCCCCCGTCCCTGGGATTCTCCAGGCAAGAACACTGGAGTGGGCTGCCATTTCCTTCTCCAGCGCATGAAAGTGAAAGTGAAGTCACTCAGTCATGTCTGACTCTTAGCGACCCCATGGACTGCAGCCTACCAGGCTCCTCCGTCCATGGGATTTTCCAGGCAAGAGTACTGGAGTGGGGTGCCATTGCCTTCTCCTGCTGCTCCCTAGTATATCCTAATTCAAGAGGGGTCCATAGAGTGTTTCTTAAAGGGCCAGATAATAAATAGACTAGGCTTCAGGCCACATACTCTGTCACAGCTACACACTTCTGCTTGGTAGTGGGAAGAAACTGCCATGGATAATTCACAAGTGTCTGCTGCTGCTGCTGCTGCTGCTAAGTCGCTTCAGTCGTGTCCGACTCTGTGAGACCCCATGGACTGCAGCCCACCAGGCTCCTCCATTCATAAGTGTCTAACAAAGACTTATTTACAAAAATGGTGTGGTTTGGCCCATTGGTCTAGTTAGTCTTCTGGCCCTGCTCTGCTCCGAGTGTGATGGCTGGGTTCCAGTTCGAAACTGTTCAGAAATGTTCCACGACACGGTAAGTGCAGAAACTGAAGGGAATGCTTAGCCACTTTTAAAGCAATTTGATGCTGCCACAGAAGTTGAGTGCATGAGCAGTGCTTTTCTTTCCCTGAAGGAGCAGACCAGTTTTGAGGCTGTTGACCTTATGTTGGAGTTACTGCAGTTGGTGAAGCCATGTGCCAATCATGCCCAGTAGGACACATAGAAGATCATGATGGATATAAAAAGAAAAGGAAGTAAAAGTATAGATGGGTTGTTTCCTGCAGAAACAGAGGCTGTTCTCACAGGCACCAAGAGGGATTCAGTTTTCCAATCCCACCATCTTGCTCCACTAGCGTCTCTTGGGAAGGGGGTTGGAGAGCAGTCTCTACTCCGCCTGCTTGAGACCATGCCACACAGAATCTCCATCTGCCTTGGAGGTCTTTTAGAAACAAGAATGCTGTGCTTCTGTCTCTGGGAAGGGAGCCCAGCAGCATCAGTTTCTGATGTATCATGGGGAAGACTAGATTTTTTTTTTTTCTATTTTGGTCTCGTGGGGGAAATTATTGGTTAGCACAGACACACAGCGAATGGTGAAGGATGTGCGAATGGATGAACCTGGAGAAAAAGAGCGTCTTGCTGCTTGAAACCACCCTGTGTTCTGTTTTGTCTCTCTTCTTGCTCTCCATCCAACTTCCCTCCAGTAAAGCCACCTTGCCAGCCAGGCCTCTTTTATAGGGTGCTATTCACAGGGTTGGCCTCACAGTTTGTAAACACATAGAAACTTATCTGGGATCTAAGGTTGAAGTCTTCAAAACCCAAAGAAAACTTTGGAAACTTATGGTTGTTAAGGAAAAGTATCAAATGCCAATTTTTGATGGGTTGGGAACATTTTAAGATACTAGTGCCACTGGACTCCAATCCTTAAAAGCCATGATGTCACTGTAGAGGAATATGATGTCAGGCTATAAAAAGATCAGAGAGCTTTTGAAAAATTCCTAGGCCATGTTGGGAAGTTTATATGCAACGCTGAACAGAAAATACAGTGTTCTTTTTCTTCTTCCCTCCACCTCCTTCACAAGTACCCCTGCCAAGAGCATGAAGGTGAGGCAAGCACTGCCCGGGAATATAGCTGGCTTTTATTACTAGGACTTGTTCATTCTTTAAGAGTTGCAGTAAAACTTTTTTAAAAAGTTCCTTGACTTAACTACTACACGAAGTATTAAATGGTCAGCATACCTTTTAGAAATAGCACTTATGTTTACTTTCCATGAAGTGGGAAAGCCGATTTTCTTTGTTTTGGCTCATAGTTCTGGATAACGTGACAATTATTTGCGTATTTTAACTTAAGACTCTGGAATTCTTGTCCTAGCTCTCATTAAAGACATTGTGCTTCTCTCTGCCTCCCTCTCCAAGGACTCAGCACTAATAATGTTTTTTAAATAATTTATATTGATACACTTTCAAAGACGATGATCTCACATTCTGATGGTAAACTATTGGGTAAATCATCTGTCAAGAATGATTAAGGGCCCTGATAAACTGATTTATGAGGAAAGATTAAAAGAATTAATGTGTAGTGCTTGGCTAAGCAGAGACCAGGGGGAAGCTGATAGGCATCTGCTAAAATCAGGAAGGCATGGGGCTGGAGGAGAGGGGAAAATTATCTCACCTGAAGTTGGACTCTAACTGAGAGTGATGAGAAGAAATTCAGAAGAGGAGGATGTGAGTTGGGTATCATGGAAGTCTTTCCAACATCGAGATCCATTAGATGGTGGGCTCAGCTCTCAGAATTGGGGAAGGTCTCTCCCTTCCTCTGAAACACGAACAGTTGGCTGGGGAGCAACTCTCTTTTGTTCAGTTCTTTGTTTCAGAGGGTGGTCATTCTGATGCCTTGAATCTTCGCAAAATAACGTATAACAATAGCAAAGAAAACAAAAAGGAAGTTGAGTGGCTGGTGAGACTGGGGTCCATACCTATTGATTCTCCCAGTCCTCTTATTAAGAGATTATCCCCTTTCCAAGTATCCCAAAGCCCAATAGATACACAGTGAGTTAAGTTACAAAAGTAAATAATAAATATAAAAGAAAAGGAAGAAAATACCCACTTTTCATGCTGATTTGGGAGACATAAAGTACTCTGAACATTATTAGTGAAAGAAATCCCACTGACAAAAGATAAACAATGTTGACAAGTCAATGTATATCATTTTGTACTATCATTTATGCATTCAATTGGAAAAGACCCTGATGCTGTGAAAGAATGAAGGCAAAAGAAGAGAGTGGTACAGGATGAAATGGTTGGATAGCATCACCGATTCAATGGACATGAACTTGGTCAAACTCTGGGAGATAGTGAGGGACAGGGAGACCTGGCGTGATGCAGTCCATGGGTCACAAAGACTCAGACATGACAGCGACTGAACAATAGCAATGCATTCAATAATTTTTCCTACTCTTGTTTTAAATTACTTCAAGTTTGGGGCACATATTGGGTTAGGCAAAAATTCATTTGGGTTTTCCCATAAGATGTTGTAGAAAAATATGAACAAACTTTTTGGCCAACCCAATGCTTTCTACCACTCTGCATGTTTGGTTACTCCAAACACAAGCAGAGTGTGATGCTAAGGCTCAGGTGGTTTTGTTACCCCAACTAAGCAGAGCTCTTGGTAAATGGTGGGATTGTAACTGACCCACTGTGTAAATCTGGGCCAGATTCTGTTTACCTTATTTGCATATGAGAGAGGTGAGGCTGCAAGATTTTAAAATAACATTTCTTTGGATATTTATTATTTTCTTCTTTTTTTTCTGCCCACTGAGTACAAATAGGGAATTATAAAGGGCAGATGGGGCTATGAAAGTGAGAGATTAAAAGAGAATGATAGTGAAGGGAAGAAAAAAGAACAGAGAGAGGAAATAAAACTGATTTCAAGGGATTTACAATCTGGTTAATAATCCTCTCAAATCCCTAAGTTTCATATGTATTTTCCCTCTGAAACACAGTATCAGCATAAGGCTAATATTAATTTGAATGTCTCTTAGCAGCAGATAAAATATCCTAAAATTGTGATGTTATTTAAACAAGGTCAAGAGAGAGAAGGGCTCACAGTGATATGACAAGTCACTTTGAGAAAAATAAGATTACGTAGGTGAGAAAAGATCATATCCAGTTAGAAAAGAAACTAAATTTTCTGAATTTTGTATTGCTGCCCATGCAAATAAAAAGCTCAGAGAACACCATGGTGAGGGCTAATACCTGGCAGATTTCCACTGACCTATATATGAAAACAAACACATTTTCTGATATACTGATTTTTTTCAGCATGAATTCAAACCTCTGCTATTACAAATGAAACTAGTTGAGCCCCTTAAAAGTCATTATGTGTATTTTAGTTACCAGATATTTAAGTACATTGTTGAAATGTTAAACTTTCAAAGAAAACCTTGGTATCCTGAAGACATAACCTAAAAGTTCTTTGTTAGACTTCCATAAAATGTTGGAAATAGTATCTAAATTGAAAATGCTATGTTCCTTTACCCAATATATTTTCCCTTCATGTTGTGTGGAATACGTAATTGGTCATCAAAGAGAGAATGCCAAGGTGTACTTCATTTTTGTGTGTTAATACTAATAGAAATGGAGAAACTAGCCCTGCTCCTCTCCCTCATCAGCTCCAGCTGACTTTTCTGCATCTCTCCTCCACATACACATGCCTGTAATGAAAGAAAACCAAAAATAGACTTGAATCTTGTCTCCAGTTTTTCTGGGTTTTCAATTTTGTTTTCCTCTGCTGTTTGTCACTTTTGTGGATGTTTTGTGGGTAAGAATGTGTGTGTGCGGTTTAATTATATGAAAATTATACTGGGGTTTCAGTAACCAGTGGCTTTGAAAATTAACTGAATTATGAAAGCTGAAATGTTGCTCATAGCATCAGTTAATGACAAGGTCACCACCACTGTCATATTCAAAAGAAATGTCACACTTGAATGGGGCTGAGACGGCTGTGTTGTCCCAGGGTCCCAGGTAGAGACAATGAAACAAGGGCTCCTAGCGTACTGTTTCATCCCATATTTGAATCTAATGCATTCTTCTTTCAGTTCATTTTGGTTCTGCTGGGTTCCCATAACATATGGAGTCCCAAGGTATTCTGCTCTAACATGGAAGCTTTTGGGGCTGGGAATAACAGATCATGAATAGATTGGAAATTCTCTCTAAATGCCCCTGTGGGTGGTTGATGTAAAGGCTCATTGTGTATTGCTTCTGTCTTTTACAAAAATCAAATATGTCTAGAATTATTTGAGTCCAACAGGCTCTATTAGGGATCTGAGTGCCAGCATACCCCATACACTACCACATAAATGATGACAGATGTATGCCCCTAGTATCTCCTCCTATCTCCCCAGCTCTGGGCAACTGTAGTTAATTGAAAAAGAGGAAAGAGGAAATTGAGTTTGGGATGGAGTCAGTTGGAGATGAAGGGAAATCTAAATAAAAGACTTTGATGTTAAGCCTGTCCCAAACCAGTTGGCAGAGTTGACATCAGTACTATGTGGGGGCTGAAAGAGCAATGATTCTGCAGAGCAGTGAGCCAGAGGAGGAACATGACTGACGGGTGGCTTAACCCCCAAGGAGATGAAGTGCATATCAGCTTCTTTGGACTCCAGCGAACCCCCAAGAATCGGAATGGGGTTTCAGCACAGCAGGATGCAGGTGGCTGTCCTGTCACCCCAAATATTACCACCTCCTCCTCATGCAGCAGAAATACATTGAATCCACTTTTGAACGTACATTGTTTGTTTTCTCTCCCTTTCTCCCAGAAGAGTTACCTAAGACATAAGCCTGGAATACATAAACGTGACTATACTTTTCTTCTTTCAGTTTCTCTCTTTCCCACCTGGAGTCCAGATTCAAGGCGTCACTTTAAGGGTCTTCAAAGGAAAAAAAAAGACTGACAGCTACTGTCATCCTGTCAGTGTGCTAAGTCCTTTACTTATAACATCTAATTTAATCTTCACAATAGCCCAGTGAGGTTAATAACACCTGGATTTTAGAGGTGAGAAAATAAAAACTTGGAGAGGAAAAGGAAGCAGCCCAAGACCCGCCAGTTAGAAAGCAACTCAACGTGATATGGTCACACGTCTGTCAGAAGCCAGTGTGTACATGAGCCCACTTGCAAGCCTCTTCTAAGCAAATGGAGTCCACAGCTAGCGTAACCTCAATCGCTGCTCTGCCCAGGACAGAGCTACTTGTGTCCCAGTTTCCCACTCACTTGACATCTGCCCTGGGCAAGGGTTTCCTGGTTGGCTGATGTGGTCATGCTGCACAGACGCAGCTCACTGGTGTATGTGCTTAGTCACTTAGTTATGTCTGACTGTTTCTGACCCTTTGGACTGTAGCCCAGCAGGCTCCTCTGTCCATGAAATTTTTCAGGCAAGCATACCCGAATGGGTGGCCGTTTCCTTTTCCAAGGATCTTCCCAACCCAGGCATCGAACCCGCATCTCCTGTGTCTCCTGCATTGCAGATGGGTTCTTTACCCACTGAGCCATTAGTGAAGACCCTCACTGGTATACTGACCAGGCTTACTCCACTGTGGTTCCAGTAGATGGAATAGAGCTTCAGCTGTCACCCCAGGTGCCCAGGGCAGTGACAGTGGCAGTCAGGAAGGTGGGATACCTGTCCCTGGCTGAGTGCTGAGTGCCCTCAAGACAATAGGAGGTGTGTAACATTTTTCTCTTCTCCCTGTGTTTATTACCTCAACTTCTCTAGAAATCAGGGAAGGTAAAAGAAGGGAGCAGGGAACCTTTAGTTGAAAATTAATCAATAATTCTGTCTAATTAGGTAACTAACCAGTGCATTGCAATTTTCTCTGATTATTCATCCTGAAACAATAACAAGCTGGGGAAGGATATTACTCAATGTTTATAGTTAGCAGAATGAAAGAAGTTGCAAGGAACATTTTTGCAACTCAACCTAAGGGAGAAAAATGTATAGACCACTAAAGAAGATTGGTCTCAACCTTTGGGCATGAAATAAGAAAAGCATGGGATATATATATTGATGAAGAAATGTAACTCCAGGAAAGAAAGGAAAAAAATATTGACCAGAAATTTCATAAGTCTAATTCTGATGATGCCAGTGTCACGGTAATCCTGCAGATATGAGACACCCTCTAAGACAATCATCTCCTGTGTCCCAGAGACATAGGAGGCTTTGATCTAGTGGTCCACTGCTCAACAAAAGACCTCCTCCAAGTTTACCACTTTAAGGAACGAGAGAAAGGCAAGGCTGCCCACTGACTCAGCATGGAAGTGAAATGTGTCACTTCCTCTCACAGTTCATTGGTCAAAATTTGTCATGTGGTCTTGTCTAATTGCCAGAGTGCTGAGAACTAGTCATCCATGTGCTAAGATATTAGTAAACCTATTTAATACCTATTACACATTCTAAAAAGGACTCCCCTGGTGGCTCAGATGGTAAAGCGTCTGTCTACAATGCGGGAGACCTGGGTTTGATCCCTGGGTTGGGAAGATTCCCTGGAGAAGGAAATGGCAACCCGCTCCAGTACTCTTGCCTAGTAAATCCCACGGACGGAGGAGCCTGATGCAGGCTAGTATTGTTATCTTTGATTTTATTGCAGATGAGGAAACTGAGGCTTAAAAAATAAGTAACTTGCCCAAGACCACACAACATTGTTGTTGTTCAGTCACTAAGTCATGTGTTACTCTTTGTGACTCCATAGACTGGAGCACACAAGTCTTCCCTGTCCTTCACTATCTCACAGAGCTTGCTCAAACTCATGTCCATTGAGTCAGTGATGCCATCCAACCATCTCATTCTCTGTCACCCCCTTCTCCTGGACTCAGTCTTTCCCAGAGTCAGGGTTTTTTTCCAATGAGTCGGCTCTTTGTGTCAGGTGGCCAAAGTATCGCACACACACAACATAGCCAAGCTTTTAAGCCAGACTCTACCTCTCTATTTCTTGGTATCACCAGATCTCATTTGGACCATGGGACCTGTGTAACAAGCTCCTTTATACGCATCTCCACTTCCCACCCCCTTCCCCACCCATGAAGGAGCTGTTTAGAGAAGAGACCAAAAAATCTCATAGAGGGAATAGTTTCTCCAATCCTTTTCCTCCTTTGTAGGCTGTGCCTCCTTTGCTTTTCACCAACACTTAATGCACATTGACCTTAAAAGAGAGAAGAAAAATATCTACTCCCCCGCACACCCCCCCACAACAAGCACAGACTAGTGATACCCTTCTGCTGTTTTGCAGAATAGAGAGAAAACAATGGGTCTCTGTATAGAGAGTTCTAAGTCTTTTATCTTTCTACAGATTCAACCACAGTATTGATTCTTTATTGACCTAAACTGTCCTAAGCATAGCTGTGGTTTTTTCTCATATAGTGTATGGGAGAGTTAAGGCAGATACTACTTTAATATTGATTTTTGTGAAAAAGGTGCAGGAAAGAGGGCAATTTGTGTCTGCAGTAGCTCTTCACTATAAAAGATACCATTGTTAGGAGCTTATAGCATTATATCAAGGGTCTTAATCTGTAGCAATCTTTTTTTACAACTTAGAAATAGGCTTGGGCAAATGTGTTATTGGTGTTAATGATATTTTGAAGTGAAGCAAATTTGTCAGCCTTTCTAAGTAAACTGCTCAACTTAACTATTTGAGGACTTGACAGGTTGACTCTGAGTGTGCAGAAATCCTACAGTTTATTTATTTATTTGAAAGTCCTTTGGAAAGAACATTTTGTGATATAAACAATGACAACAATGTTGTTTAGTGTGTCTTTGAGAAATGAGAATTATTGTCTAGGGTTGAAATAAGCTATACATCTCTCCCTAGGAGAACAGATCTTCTTATTTTAAAAATCACAGTATTCTTGGTTCTGGAGTTTTGTGTTTGAGGAGAGAGGAGGGGGGAAAAAATCACTCAAGAGAAGGCAGTTTTATTGGCCAGAGTAGAATAACCATTGGATTTGTGGGTAGAGTTTTCATATTTTTGAATGAATAAGTATTTTTAGAAACAGATTCTGTTGTATGATACAAAAGCTTCTGAAAATGTTTCAAAAAAGCCCCAAGAGATGATGGCTTTTCTGAATCTGACCAGCTTAATTTGTTTTATTTTTAGCAAGAGCACTAAAAATGGGCATTACTCTCTAAGGCTAGAGAGTTTTTCAGGCACTACAATGTGGTTTTGTTGAGGTTATTTTCTTCCCTTCACATGGGAACAGCCAAAACATCAGTGAGAAATATTTATTATGTATCTCCTGCACACAGAACATTCCCGAGGACACTGGCCATAGAAGAATACAAGACAGTGATGATTTAGAGCCATGACCACAGGTAACCATGATCAGTGATTGGTATTTTATTCCAAGGCACTAAGGTCTTGGGGGGTGTGGCAAGACTCCAGTTAACTTATTTTTAAAATCTTAAAGGGTAGGGTCCTCCCTCAGCCATCAGGTAAATGTTATATGACAGCTCCCAAGGTTAGAAAGATCTAGTACTTCTCAAGATGCTGCAAACTACCATCCTTATAGGCATCCATACACTGTTTAATGATATTAAAATGATGACTTCCGTTGATGAATGCTGTATAAGGGAGCTTTAGCACTCTTGCTACTGGGCAAAATTCATCTCTTGGGTCTGATTCTTGCAGGCAGATGCCAAGATGTATCAAATATTCAAATTATCACTTCCTTGTAACACCTGGTTTGTGTTTAAAACCCCAAGAAATTCCAAAATAACACCTGCTCTTCAGATCATTACATGATATTTTAAACATTTTTCTTTTATCTAATGCTGTTGTTTAGAAATGTATAGTATTGGGACCCCAGTGGGCTGCATTCTATATATTAAAATATCTTAGTGCCTCTATAGGTTTTATAAGAAGTCCAGAACAGGGACCATTCCAGAAGGAACAGAAGGACTGGTGATTTGATAACCCCCTTAATCATCTTTTCTTTCTTCCATTTCATTTTAAATCCTATATTGAGTTACCTGACAAAATTTTTAAGTGTGCAAAAAAAAAAATATGTCCCATATTGATTGACTCGTTGACAAAAGAGTAAATTATCCTTACAGTTCATAAATATATTGCATAGCAAACACATGCCCAGACACCACAGACACATACACACATATAGATACACACTCCCTCACACATTATGCCACTTGAAAGCTGAACAGCCTTGAAAATAAACATAGGCTCATGGGCCAGGCTCTTAAAGAAATCAGACACTAAGATACAGTAAGTTTTTATATCCTTTTCTGCTACCCACAATTCTCTTTTTAAAAAGCATTTACTAAAAATTCCTACTTTGGGGGAACTTGGACTGTCAAGTTGAGGAAAGTAAAACCCAAATCTTATGGCTTCAATGATAAGGTGAACTGGAAGCACAGCATGGCCAATTGGGGAGATCTCCATCTTTGGTGAATTTCCGAGCTTAGGAAGTGAGGGGAAGGCTGATGGAACAAATACAAATTTTTGGTATGTCTTGTTCAAATGAAGTCTAACTGTGATCTCAGTGAACAAATGGTGTGCCTTTTCCCCCAAAAGTTTGGACAGCAGTGGAATAACTGGAGCCTGAGAATCAATGACAAGAGGCTGTCATCAGGAACCAAAAACATCATAAAATTTGAGCTCAGGGATATTCAGGCCTACAAGCTTCCTTTAAAAAACCCATGTTCCTCCACTGCATATATTCTTATTTTAGAAATAAATATTTAATAGCAGTATCATGATATTAAATAGAAGTAACTTTTGGGGGGCAAATATATACATTTGATGTTAAGAAAGCTATTTAAATGAAGAAAAGAACACTGTTCTGAGAGCCAAAGATAATTTTAAAAAGAGAAAGTTTATACCAAACTCATTTATGAATTTAGATGATTAAATAAAATATTGGTAAAACAGGGTACACCATTACCAGGTGAGATTTATTCTAAAAATGTATGGTGTTTAAGGTTTTTCCAGTGTACTGTATTTTATCACATTAATAGAAAAATCAGAATCATCATAATAGATGACAGTAAGACATTCAGTAAAATTTAAAATTCACTCACTGTGTATATTCTTAACAATATCCATCGAGGGAATGGGCACAAGAGATGAAGAGTAGTCTTGCCTCTTACAGTACATTTTGAAATCTTAGGAAGCATTATTGGTTATCACAATGATATTGGCTAAGGCTTCTAGGTAATGCAAAATGATCTCCCCTCTCTCCTACAAGACTTTAAAATTACCTGCAACAACTTTCTGTAAGTCTGCAACTAATCCCACCTAGAACAAATTCTGCTTTAACCCTTACATGTTTGGCACAGTTTCAATATACACTGACTTTTTGCAGTGTTACCACCCTGTAAGTCAAAGGAGAGCATACTTTGTTTCACTGGGGGTGATGCCAGGGAATTGTTTAGCATTTTGGACAGTCGCATCACTGACCAGCCTATGGTATTGGATTCACTGCTTAATCTACCATACTACTCTGTCTGCATTTATAGCTATTTGACATGCACAGTGACTCTATATAATTTCAAACATTTGATTGCCTTATGATAACATATAACAAAATATGTTTTAGGAAAGAAGTATTGAGTCTGATAGCATTGGGAACTACTGAAAATACATACATACATATATTAAAAGAGTTCAGCTTATCCGTATACTATCTTAGTTCTGAATAGTCACCTTTAATCTTTTTCCTCATACTTGATTACTTCTAATTTCTGACTTGACTCTCTTTTTCATTCTTTAGGCACTCAACATCCTTTTCCTGGCCACAGCCTGGCTACAGTGCCCTAGTCAACCTTACATAAACTTCTTTCTCAAATGAACCCAACTGTGGTACCAATATCAGTTTGTCTCCACCCTAGAGCTAGAAGAAACAGTGATGCTAGGATTCAACTTGCTCATTTGAAGACAGCTACACTCAGAGAGTTTGTTTAAGACTTGTCAAAGTTTGTACTGTTTTCATAAAGACCATGAGGCAAATAAAATTGTGCCCTGAGAACTAATTCTTCCAATTTCCACATAAGGATTGGAGCCCTGTTCAGCAAAGTTACCTTCAAGAGACTTAATGGCTCCTAGGCTTATAAGACTGTACTGTGATATGATTGACATCTTCTTTTTTCAGAAATGCTAATAAGCATAATCGAAAGCTTTGTAGAAGAAATGTTGACAGTAATCTTCCAAGTTCCATCTAGGACTGAGGAAGTATAGGCTGTTAGGCTTTGAATGTTCAAGTCCTATGAGCAAGATTATCTCTATTAGAGACGGATGAGTCTAGCTAAGCCTCATGCTTCTAACCTCTAGTTCACCTCATTAACTTCCTTGCTCTGAATCCATGCTTACCATGGTTAGATTTGGTTCTCTAAGGAGGAAATAGGATGGTTACATGGGCAACATTTAGGTTATCTCATCATTTTTATTGCAAATAAATACATTGGCAATCTTTAAAATTAAAAAAAATAAATTTCTGCTTGTGGTCTGACTTTTTCAAGTAGCTTGACTGCAGACTACAGAGAGGGAATGTACTAATCATGCTGGTGCAATGACTTCTCTTCCAAGCAACTAGTATTTTCCACCACATTAACATTCTGTTTTTACTCACCAGTTTCTCTAGGGTTAATTTATATCTAGGTGGTTGGCCAAAAAGGTCGTTTGAGTTTCCATACCAACTTATGGAAAAATCCAGCCCAATACGGGTGCTTGCTAGTTAGGCTTCTGATCCTGCAGATCTGAGACAGGTGATATGGACAGAAATTTCCCCCCAGAATGTAAACCCCATGTGGGCAGGGATCACTGTTGTTTTATTCACTGTTTATTCCCAGCACCTAAGAAAATAGGCATATGCTTGCATGGATGCATATTTCTCTGGAGGAGAGAGATGTCTAGCTATCCTCAGGGGGATACTCCATCCCCACCCCCACAGTGTCACCACTGGTGTCAGTCACACCTATTTCCCCACCATTGTTAGCACACCTGGGACTAGGTGTCCTGACTTTGCCTTTCCTTCCCTTTATGAGACTATAGCGTCAGCAGGAAAGGGAGTGAATATCCCCAGGCGGGCTTGTTCAGATTCAGAAATGATAAACAAGGATAGGGCTGAGATGAGTACTTTGTGTGTGTATGATTTGTCTTCTGGCAGAACTGAAGAATGAGAGGAAAGGAGGAAAAGCAAAGATATTAACAGAAGCTTTCTCTTTTATTCATAGTACTTCTATTACCTTTCATATTGTATTTAGCAGGTAAAAACATGAATCATTTAGGCTGAACTTTATGAAATTAAAATTTAGGAAGGAAGATAAAAGGTGCCGGTTTGATTTGGTAATATATCATCGTCAACAAAATGGTGGGAACCTGGAATAATGACTATGGCTTGAGGAAGGAATGAGAGAATAGATCATTTTTCCTGGAAAATTGAGTCTGAAGGAAAGGAGAGAAGTCTGCCCAGGTTGTTCTAGTGGTAAAGAATCCACTTGCCAATACAGGAGATGTAAGAGACAGGATCCAGGATCCAGGGTTCGATCCCTGGATCAGGAAGATACCGTGGAGGAAGGCACGGCAACCTACCCCAGTATTCTTGGCTGGAGAATTACATGGACAGAGGAGCCTGGAGAGCTACAGTCCATGGGGCTGCAAAGAGTCGGACATGACTGAAGCAACTTTAGCACGCACATAGCTAGAGGAAAGCTTATAGTCAAAAGAGGCTTATATTTGTTTTTAAGATAGGACATACTTGAGTACATTTGAGCCTCTAGTCTAGACAAAGAGCCATTAGAGAGTTTCAGACTGATGATACTGTGGAAAGGGACTAATTGATGAATTAAGTTTCTGAATGAGATGGTAGAGGAGAATATCCAGAATGAAGACTCTTCCCAAAGAACCAAGAGGTGATTTCTGAAGACACTTTCAGCTCCTGTTATAAATTAGAAATCTCACAAGAACTCTCTTGCAAATAGAGATCTTTGACAATATTGCAAAGAAGTTCATACTATAGCTCTGAAGATACCTAGAGTTCAATCTAAAGTTATTGCATAACCTCTCCCAGATACACAGCTGACTCCTACTTGAATTAGTTCATGATATCTAGAGAACTAATAGAGGCAAAATGATACTCTTCTTACTTATTTAGATCAACCTTATAAGCAGAATTGTTTTATAATAAGTTACTCTTGACATTGGTCCCTTGTACCATGGTGCTTCTGTTTGCTGCAGTATGGTGAAAAGGAAGTCCTTAGACTTGGTTGAAAAAGGGTACGAGCATCATGATGGATGAGCCTCTGCATGCAGAATAATCGGAGATCCCACACAAAACTAACAGAAATCAGAAATGACACGCGGGTGAGTCCCTCAGGTAAGTCCTTAACAATTTGAGTGTATAACCACTTAAATTCCTTTTTTTTTAAATGACAGATTCTCAATACTTATATGTCAAGGATGGGATGAAGGAAGAGTTCAAACATGTCTACTCAGTGAACATCTCCAATCTGAATATAAATATACAAATACAGGGATGAAAATGCCAATCATCACATAGAAAACTCTCATCAATTCACTCCAGCCAGCTTTTCTGTAAACAAGTTCTCTAACACAGCATCAAAACAAACATTGGCAGACCTTTAGTTTATGGAGACAGTTATAGCAATAGTCCTCATCCTCAGCATGCGTGACTTTCTGTTAATAGTAATCTACAGAAGACTCACTTTGAAAAATCACTTGCCTTCATTCTTTAATGATATAATTGCTAGCACAAGCATGGACATTTCTGCCCACAAAATATATTTCACTCACCTACAAGGATAATATTTTTTAAAATTTGAGTAAAAATAGCTTGCTAAAAATAAGTTATTTTACCTTTATTTTTTAAATGACAAATATCATTTTACTGTATAAATTAATGAAAATAGAGTAAATCTAGGTAAACAAAAGTGCCCATAATCCTAACATTCAGAGGCCTAAGATATCTCATTTCCTTCCAGTTTCTTTTCCATGAATTTTATACATTGTTGATATTATGTTACATAGCAATTTAGTGTTCTGATTTTCTCATATAACATGACAGCATTTCTCTTATTATTCCAATTTTTTCAGAAACATATTTAACAAATGTGAAAGAACCCATTGCATATATTAGACTGAATTATACAAAACTGCTTGTTGTTTAACCTTTTTATTTTTAGACCTCTTTAATTGGCAATTCATAGAGTTCAGCTTATGTATAAAAGAATTTACCTATCATTTCTCTATTAATGTGATGGATGATTTGGTTGTTTCTTGTTTATTTTTCATTATTAAAAGCATATGAAATGAGTGTCTTTTTGCATACATCTTTATTAACATATCTGACAATTTCCATAGACTAGATTCCTAGTAGTGGTGTAATTTAAATGAGAATAAACATCTTTATGGTGTTTTAACTTCTATTAGAAAAGTCCTTTCTAAAATATTGAGCAAAATTAGCTCCAATCAACAAAGTATGAGAAAACCTGTTTATCTACATGCTATCAACACTGAACTTTTTATTCCTTCATTTATTGGTAAAATGTAATAGAAATACAAACAAACAACAAAAAAAACAGAACCAAATAAAAGCCTAGCAACTTGTTTACATTTGCCTTTCTTCTTTAATAGTCAAATACAATATTTCTCCATGTTTGTTAGTCATTCGAATTTCCCCTTTGGGGAATTGCCTTCTCCTTGACTTTGCTTATTTTATTTTGATGGCTTAGAATTTTCTCTCAAGTTTGTTGTATTTGCAGCCTTTTCCCTCTAGTTGTTTGCCTTTGTTTTTTTTTAATTTGACATAACAAAAAGTTTTATATCTTTTGGTTAACACAAAAATGATATTTCAAATCAATTTTCAGAAGTTATATATGCATAACTCTAAGTTCCATTAAAAACAAAATTATGGATGTATCTTTATAGCCACAATAACACTGTCATATAACACGATGGTGGAGAAGGCAATGGCACCCAACTCCAGTACTCTTATCTGGAAAATCCCATGGATGGAGGAGCCTGGTAGGCTACAGTCCATGGGGTTTCAAAGAGTTAGACACAACTGAGCGACTTCACTTTCACTTTTCACTTTCATGCATGGAGAAGGAAATGGCAACCCACTCCAGTGTTCTTGCCTGGAGAATCCCAGGGATGGGGGAGCCTGGTGGGCTGCCGTCTATGGGGTCGCACAGAGTCGGACATGACTGAAGTGACTTAGCAGCAGCAGCAGCAGCAGCAGCATAGCAGGATGGAAAAGCTGAAGCTCCAATACTTTGGCCATCTGATGTGAAGAACTGACTCACTGGAAAAGACCCTGATGCTGGGAAAGATTGAAGGCAGGAATAGAAGGAGAAGACAGAGGATGAGATGGTTGGATGGCATCACCAACTCAATGGACATGAGTTTGAGCAAGCTCCGGGAGTTGGTGATGGACAGGGAAGCCTGGACTCCTGCAGTCCATGGGGTTGCAAAAAGTTGGACACAACTGAATGACTGAACTGAATGGAAATGAAGAGCATAATAGACAATATCATGGGTTTGGATAACAAAAAAAAAAAAAGAAAAATACAAATTCAACTTAGTCATTTATTAGCTTGTTGACATTGGACAAATTTCTTAATCTCACTAAATCTCAATTTCCAAATGTATAAAATGAATGATAAAATAATATGTAACTTGATGGAATGTTGGGACTTCCCTGGCTTTCCAGTGGTTAAAACTCAGAGCTTCCACTGCAGGGGGCACAGGTTCAGTCCCTGGTCAGAGAACTAAGATCTTGCAGGCTGCATGGTGCAAAAAATAAAGAAAGAAAGAAAGAAAGAAAGAATATCATGAGAGTTAAGATGATACATTCAGAACACATACCTCAGTGTCCAGTGTATAGTAACCATTCAGTGATTGACTTACATTTTTTAAAAGTAGATATATATTTTATGAGCCTTATTCTTCTCATATGACTTATCTGGATCCTTCGGGAATTACATCTCTCTATATAATGAAGGAACCAATACAAGATTTTCTAAACCTTAACTTTCATTGAACAGTAGATTATTATTTTGGATAGAGTAGGCAAATAGGTATGACCAGTATCCCTCAATATCATACCATTACCATCTTGTGGAAATAAATAATATAATTGACAAAAAGATGAAAAAGTAAATTAATTTATTACGGAATTTTTTGTGTTCCCTTTTCATAATACCACACTACCTTATTTCTGCTCCACTATAATTTAGTTAGGAACAGCTGCATAATTGTAGTAACATTAACAGTTTATTGATTCCTAAATACTGTGTATGCCGGTTGCTGTTTTAACACTTTACCTGTATGATCTCCTCGAATCCTCATAACAATCACATGAGGTCGATAACTATGACCCCTGTTTTATTAGAGAGGAAATGCTTGTGGAAAGCTTTACACTGGCAACCTATAGTAGTTTACTACGGCTACTGTAACAGGGTTTCACAGACTGGGTGACTTAAACAACAGAAATTTATTTATGCACAGTTCTGGAGGGTAGAAGTCTGAGATCAAGGTCCTAACAAGGTTGATTTCTTTTACAGCCTCTCGCCTAGCTTGTAGATGTTTGCCTTCTCCCTGTGTCTTCACATGGCCTTCTCTCTGCATGCTGCTGCTGCCATTGCCTTCTCCACTCTTTGCATGCATCCCTGTCCAAATACCCTCTTCCTGTAAAGACACCATTACTATTGGATTAGAGCCCACACTTAAGACTTCAATTAACTTACTTCTCTAAAGACCCCATCTCCAAATGGGATACATTTGGAGGGACTGGGGCTGGGTCCTCAACATAATGATTTATAGGGGATACAACCCAGCCCATAACACTGCCCAAAGTAATGACTTCATAGCCAGGAGTCAAACATAGACACTCAGACTCTACACCCATACATTCTTCTTTTTAAACTTTTTTATTTTGAAAAATTTCAGACTTATAGGAAAGTTACAAAAATTGTACAAAGACTTTCCATATATTCTTCCCACAGAGTCTCCTATGTTAACATTTCACCGCATTTGTTTTATCATTCTCTCTAAATGTCACCATACAATTTATCAAAATTAAGAAATTATCATTAACACAATACTGTTAATCTAACACTTAGACCTAAAGACAATATCATCAATTATCCCACTATTGTCCTGTATAAAGAAAGAAAAGTCAAGTTTTCTTATGGTCCAAGAGCCAGTGCTTTATTTGTTGTTCTTGTTTTTCATAACCCTAACCTTTTCAAGCGTATAGGCCTAATATTCTCTAAAACGCTCCTTAATTTAAATTTGCTAATATTTCTCGGTAATTAGATTCATGTCATGCATTTTGACAGGAATTCCATGAAGAAATATCATCTTATTCTCATGCGTCTTATTAGAAGACCCACGGTATTGATTTGTTTCCTTACTTGTGATACGAACTTAGATCATTTGTTAAGATACTATCTGCTAGATTTTCATCTACTATAAATCACTATTTTCTACTTCCAAAATTACTAAATGTTTTGTCGGGAGATAATTTAAGACTATACAGATATCCTGTTTCTCACCATAATTTTACCAAATAATTTAGCATCTACTGATATTTTTGCCTAAAATAATTATTATACTGATTTTTTAAAAATTATATAATTTCCTCTTTATCTGTGAATCACAGTTCTACTGTTTAGAAGAAATTTTCCCCACTTCATTTATTTTTTAACTTACTTATACCATTTTATGCTCCTAGATTCATTTTTTATTCAATGGTGAATAATCTCTTACTGCCATTATTTACCTTGTTGTTAAAATTGTTCCAGGATGGTCAGTAATGGTCACCTCAAGTTGCTTCTATATCCTTTTGACAAGTCCCTATTTTTCCTTCAGCATTTTCTTAATTTGTAGCACAAAAGATGTTCCAGGATCATCTTGTATTCTGTTTCAGTCCTAGAGTTATCTCTCTCTTCAAGGAGTCAGGTTTTCATTTTCTGGAGAACAGGATCTGGGTTCTAGGTGTTTTCACTGTTTCTGAAATGTAATCAGTTCTAAGCTCACTTGACAGAGAACTAGAAAATACGTGTTAATGTTCATGTTTTAGTACTGATTACCTATTATCTTTCTATTTACCTATCTCTAAATTGATTCTGTGCATGTAAACGTGTTAGAAATGGTCCTGACTTTACAGTCCTTCAAAATCTAGGTTTAATAAGATTTAACCTCCTTTGGTTGAAACTGCTCAACTTTAATTTCCAGGAGGCTCAGCATGCCCATCTGATTTTTTATTCTGGAGGTTAATACTATATAGTGATATCACAAGTCAAGGATTAGGAGTACAAGAAAGTTAAGTAGTATTCCAAATAAACCACATAGAAAATTATCAGAAAACCTGAGAGAATTATGACCTTTTCACTTCATAGGTTTATAAAGTACCTTAATCAAACCTTAAGGTTTCAGAATTACTGATTCCCTGGAGGCATAGACAGCTGAAGGATTGTTTCAGGAATACTCAATTTTGTCATAGATCTGGCATCCATAGAGCTCTGTGCACCGGATTAGGGAACTACATCCATTCATTTTTATGTTGTCTAAGGCTGCTTTTCCACTACAACGGCAGATATGAGTAGCTGTTACAGACTCTAGGGCTTGCAGAACTTAGAATATTTACTATCCGGTCCTTTGCTTGAAATGGTTTGCCCATTCCTAGATCATTTTGACCCCTGATGTTGGTAATTTCTTGCCATTTATGTGTACCTGTGTATATGTGTACACACACACCTCTGTAAGACAATACTATTAAGAGATATTTTACATATGAGTGCTGGCTGAGGGGGAAAAGTCCTGCCAATGGTTGACACCATATAGCATCGATGTAATTGCATTGGCATGAAGGCCTCTTCCTAAATTTCAAAACATGCTCTACCAGACAGTTCATCAAATTAATCTGCCTATCCATTCTTTATGGCACACAACCTCTTTGATAACTGTACAAATACATGTAACCTCCACATTTGGCAGCTTGTGTCAATTTTGTATGACTTGTCAGTTTGGCTTTTGTTCATATTTTTAAAAATATGTCTGCATTTCTTATTAATTGTTTTGAGGTCTACAAAGAAGGGGAGACATTCTTTGGAAAGACTATGGATAAAATACCAAGTTAAAAGCCATGTGGAATGGTGTGATGTCTGCTGGTAGTGCCAAATTACCGCATGGTTGATCCACTAGCCAAAGTCAATACGACTGCTAAAGCAATCCAAATCTTCCTTCATTCCACCCGTAATCAGACATGTAGAGATATGGATACCAGCAGTATGCACTGAACCCTGGTTTCATCTTACTTATTTTGGCTAATCAAAGAAGAAACTCTTGATTGTTGACTTGTTTTTGTTTACAGTCTCTGAGCTCCTCTGACTCCAGTGTGTGGAGGGCCTTCTGAATATGCTATGGGTGCCATTCAATTGTTTGTCTGGAATCAAAATACTCTGGGTCAGAATCTTTCCTTCTTTGTTTTCTGATGACTCAGGCTGCTACTTATTTTGTGCCCCTATCAAGTGTATTGTGTTTTTATATCCACTTCTACCTGCCATAAAGCACTATCAAGGGGCTGTCAGCTAAGCCTTTTGTCTTGGAGATGGTAAGGAGGACACAGACAAACACAGACACCAGTGTTAACTCTTAGATTGTTCGAAGGCACCTCCTCTGGCATGCCTGAGATTCAGGTTTAGAAACTGACTAAAGTTTAGTTTTACAAAGTAAGAGGTTTTAATCTGTCTTTTGGTCATTTCCCAAGATTTATGAGTTTCTTAGATGAAACTTCTTTTCCTCGTATTGTAAAATGATTAATGCTGTAGGACTGCAGCTTTTTAAAAGAGGTAATTATTTTATTTTAATTTTTACTGGAGTATAGTTGACTTACAATGTTGGGTTAGTTTCAGGTGTATTGCAAAGTGAATCAGATATACATACACACATATGTGTATGTGTGTGTATGTATACACACACATACATATATCCATTCTTTTTTAAGATTCATTTCTCAAATAGGTCGTACAGAGTACTGAGAAGAGTTTCTGTGCTGTATAATAAGTCCTTGTTAGTTATCTATTTCATATGTAGTAGTGTGTATATGTAGTAGTGTTCTTGCCTGGAGAATCCCAGGGACGGGGGAACCTGGTGGGCTGCTGTCTATGGGGTCGCACAGAGTCGGACACGACTGAAGCGACTTAGCAATAGCAGCAATGTGTAAATGTCAATCCCAGTCTCCCAATTTATCCCCCTTCCCCACCTTTCCCTACTGGTAATCATAGCTTTTAAAGAACTAAAAGTAAATATTGCAAGAAACTTGAAAGTAAGAATGTTATTCTTATAGAATAACAGAGGCAGTATTTCAAATCTATTTTAGCATTTAGCTCTCATGTTAATATCAACGATATTGCTGTTTGCCCATGCACGATTTGAGGCCCGTGAGCCTCAGTACAAAATGCACATCATTCATCTTATGCATTTGTCTCTATCTGAAAACTCCTGGAGTGCTGAGTGGCACTTCACGCTCACGGCCCTCCCATTCCCATATTATACTTGATACCCTTAATCACATTCAATAATGAAATCTCTTTTAAAAAGTGTTCTTTTATCTCAGAGTTGTGACATCTTTGCTCCACTAAATCTAATCCAAAACTTGTGGGGCCAGATATTTTTCAGGATTCAGAGTATTTTGGAGTATAGAGAGATGTACAGTGAACACTACACCACCACCAGTGGGATCTGGGCCAACTCCCTTTAATAAAGCATATCAGCATTTCTTCCATGAATCATACAAATATTCCCAGTGGGATAGATAAAAGCTATAAATAGGCTCAGATCAATTCAGCTAAGGTTGCACCATTGCTACCAAACCTGTTCAGGTTTTGCTATCAAAGTAGTTTTAAAATTTTTAGATTTGATACATTGCAAATAGGGGATTGTTGATCTACAGGAAGGGTGAGCAAAATTTTTCTATGAAAAGCCAGATGGTTAATAATTTAGGCTTTTCAGGCTATACTGCCTCTGTCTCAACCACCACTCAGCTGTTTGACCCTTAGAAATTACACACCTGGATGTTGCTATGTTCTCATAAAATTATTTACAAAATAGATTAATACCCAGGTTTGGCCTGTGGGTCAGAGTTTGCCAACCTCTGATCTATAGTCTTCCTTGTTTTAAATTCTCTACCCTGAGTGTCAAATCTACCAACTAGTTTGCAATAATTTCTTTGAATGAGCATTTTGGGAATGGGAAAACTTTAAGGAGAAGAGATCTCTGCTACATGTCCCACCCATGTTGTTACCTCCTCTTAATTTCACAACCCCAAAGTGTATATAAAAATAGTACTTAGACCAAGAATAGTACTTAGTGCTGAGATCTGTGTGAACTCTGGAAGTTAACCAGTCACTGACTTTACTGTTTCTGAGATGTTAACATTTGAAAACAAGGAGTAGCTAGAACCTAGAGGTGCCAATGATGGTCCTGTTAGTGATTTTAAGGAAAAAACAAAACCAAAAACATAGTTTATTCAGGCTCAACTTTAACTTCTGCTATTCTGTGACTGAAAATATAGATTGGACATTTGTTCTTTGGATTCTTCTTGCTTAGTTTTGTATTTATTTAATTATAAATGAGAGAAAAGTGAATGGCTGGACTAAAGCAGATGATGTTTACTATGTGCAAGTTGCTCATGGGAATTTTAGTTTTTCTCTGCTCAATATGGAGCCAGACTTTGATGGGTCAGATTTGAAGGGCACCTTTGAATGGGCTTGTTCTTTTAGTGGGTGTTGTTTGTATTTCTGACCAAGGGAGAAAATAGAGAACAGAGTAGTATCCCCTATGGATGCTGAGAAATTCCCAGGATGCTGAGAAATTATGAGTTCTCAGTAAATTATTGATGGATTATGTGAATGAGATTCCGTTTAAGAGACCTGACAATACCTTTAGAAAATTGGAGGAAATGTTCTTAATGAATTTTCAGCCATGAAGACCTGATTTTTAGCCTGACTGCATGAAATGGATAATTGAAATGACCAAAAATGACCCTGACATTTTTGCCAATTATCAGCTAGGCTGAGTAGGGGCCCAGACTAGATATGTCACATGTTTAGGCATCATTTCCTAGCCTGTTGTATCTGCTTTCTTGATAATTCCTCACCTCCTACTGAGGAACTGCCTCCATAATCGGTTTTAGGATTATCTGGCCCAGCTGTATGTGGTTTGAGGGGCACTGACCTTTTTCTCTTTGTAGTTAAAACCTTTCCAGACCTGACCTTAAGTCTTTAGGGTACTGTTCTTCAGAATTTTCTTGTGTACCTTGAAGATATTTTTTCACAGTGCTTCTTACATGGCTTCATATGCTGGTGTTGCTGCTAGATGACGGAATCCTTGAGAGTGGGAATAAGATTACTGAGTGTCTGTCATCTCAGCATCTTCTCTCATACCTGATGTATGAGACACTAGGCTTTGGATTGAATAAACAAATATTCATTAATATGTGAACATATTGTAATGGCTGTTGAAAGTTAATGTAGATCAAGGCAATGAGAAACAATATTGGCATTTCTGTTGGAAACAGTAGTAGAAAAAAGAAGACTAGATTGGATGGACAAACTTTGTTGCTTTAAACAGATTTAACTTGACCAACTGTAAGGGCATCTACAAAAAGAAAAATTGCTGATGGTGATAGTTTCTGCTTAACTTCCCCTGGATTTAACTTGATCATTAACCGATTTGGTTGTCTTGAAAGACAATGAATTACATCATCCATTTCTCTTTAAGGGCTTTTAATTTAGCTAATGAAGAAAGAAATTGAGATTAGAAATTACTTGTTAAGGTATGAAGAGAAGCTTGGTTTAGGATGACCAAGCACAAATAAAGACAGACACCTTTAAATCATGCAACCATTGGTTGAAAGAGTATTGTCTATGAAGATCCTACCGATGTATATTGCGTATATACCATTTCTCTTCTAGTCCGAATGTGCTATAGAAACAATCCCCACCTCCCTTCCATCCCATCTGGAAGTGAGCGCCATGGAGTAAGCAGACAGTGACATCAACCCAGCTGCCAGCATTGTGCAATGAATGAAGCAGTCCCTCAAAAAAACTCTGAATGGGTTGCCAATTTTTATTCTGTTTAAGGCAGGCAGTAATTTCAGTTTTCAATTCCACTAAGTAATAATAGTTATTAATTAGTAAATTAGGCCACTGGGTTCTGGAGGTGAGTTAACAGGATGATTAAAAAGGAGAAAGTGAAAATTCACAGATAATGCTGAGGTTTCATAGAAGCCTGCCACGATTGAGAGTTTATGTTTGTACATCTCTTCAGAATGGATTGCTGCACTTAAGAGCAACTTGCATTGCCTACAGTGCTGTCTGCTCAGTAATTGCAGCAAAGTGAGGTGCTGCACCATACATTGTCATAAAGATGTCAAGAAATGAAAGGAGATGGTCAAGGGCTCAGTTTCTCATACTTACATTTTAAATCTGGGGCATTAAAGCCAGGGAGAATTCCTGAGGTTTTTCCCCCTGCACACCAACAAAGAGCTTCGATGTTTCTTGAGTAAAGGCTCTGACATCATCCCTAGGAGGATTTCTGGACTCCAGGTAGGTCTAATTCATTTTGGAGTCTAATTTTTTGAGCTTCATATTTCAAACATGATAGCCTACATGGAGGTTTGTGGATTGTGTTTAAAAGTACTTTCCATAGTTGTATCTGGATAATAAAATCTCTGAAATATCATTGAAACTCCTTAAGGACTTGAAAGGCTAAAACTAAAGTTTATTTTGCAAGGTCCTAGATGACAAAAATGCAGGTAATGTATCTTAAGGCTATTGGAGTATATTCCTGATACTAAAAGAAATAGTTGAAGGTGGAAATATCGATCAAACTTATCCTTAAGATTGAAATTGTAGCTTTTTGTTGATGTTTAATGTGATTTAAAAAAAATGAATGGAGGCAAGCCAGATCTATGTATAAATATAGATTATACCTATAATGGCAAATGAGTTAGATCATTAAAACAGATCACAGACTCCTCTTTTTAAGAAAAATAGCATATCTATTTTTCTATTAAAATTAGCTATAGCATGTATTTTGTTTAGATAAAATATTGATCCAATTTACTTTTCTTATGTAGAAATAAGCATTACTTGAGACTGTAAGATAAATTTCCCAATCCAATTTTTCTTTCCATCTGAACACACTCTCCCTGCCTTATCAGTATTTTTGTTGCCTCCATAGAAATTCATGTTTCAAGGTTTTTACTCATTATTTTTCTTTTCTTTCTACTTTTCATTTTGTCTTTTCTTAATATTTACTTTTAAAGTCACCATGAAGTACAAGAAAGAGTAGTTTTTAGTCTGATAAACAGTAGGCCAAATCCTTAACTCCACTACTCACTAGTTATTTTTACCTTGAGAAAATTGATCAACCTCTCTGAGTTTCTGTTTCCTCATCTTAATGTGGGGAATTACATTAATATAATACCTACCTTGCATTGTGGTTTCAAGTTTGCCATCATGCAAAAATGCTTGTTCTTGGACTAAAGAAAGGAAAATAACTTTAGAACTTGCTAGTTGGCATATAGACAAAATCTTTTGTACTTGTGTTACACTGGATTAATTAAGACATAATCATTTAAGAGGTAATAGACAGTACAACAGGCTTAGTACCTATAAATACAGATTGACTATTAAACTGTGATAATTGTGCATACTTAATATATGAAAGTTCGTTTCCCACCTTCCTGACCCTGTTGTCATCTCAGACCTCTAGCCTACACTTATCTATCTCTAGTTTCCAAAAAGAGTATAAATGTGGCTCCATTCCACTGTTTTCTTTTTAACTTTAATGTATTAGGAAATCTCATCTGTCACAAGAATGAATGTCAGGCCTATCCACTGGGTTTTGTTATTAGAAACCCTCATTTAATTTTGAGTCTATAATTTAAAAGTGTATACCTCTTAATTTCTATTGGTGGAAGATTAGGCATATTTTTAGAAAAATGTTAAAAACACACTGGAAAGAGAGGAAGAAAGGATTAATAGTGTTAGACACAGAGTTTCAAATAAGATTTGAAATAAGATCAAGTTCATCAATGTTCATTGTAAAACGTCAACCTAATCATCTCCTTAAATAACCTACCAACCAACCAATAAAATAAACAAAACCCAGAATGATCTGTGGGGGCGATCAAGCGATTAGGTCTAATATTTGAAATATCAACACATTTTTCATCAATTGACTAAGAAAGACAAATGTCTCTGTCTGCATCTAAGGATGTAACATGTAAGTTCCTAGGGAGCTCATCCAAGGCTGAAAGGGAAGTTCAGCAAAGAAGCAGACTAGATTGGAAAAGCATTTGAAAGTTAAGATGCTCTCCAGGAACTTCTGCTTCAGTCATTGCTATCATTGAACTTTTCTGCCTTTAAGGGTTTGTAATATCTAAATTCAAATTATTCCATATCTAAGGCTACTCAGTGATTTTTTTTTCAACCAGCAGCACAATGCAGTTTTCTTTTTCCTGTCACCTTAAATCATCACCTATGACACAGCACTGCGCAGGGAGCACAAGCCTGGAGCTCTCATTCAAGGTCACCTCAAACCCTCCATGGTGAGACATTTTGAATGACTTAGAATTATTTTAACTAGATACGTTTGTTACTGTCAGACTCCAATCCACATGGTTCATGGAGGCTCAATTTCTTTTCTATATTAATAGCTTATTGAGCAAACATACTATGCCAGACTACACACACATGTATTTTCTCAATTTTTTTTTTCTTCAGTGAACTCAGTTATCTTGAAAACCCAATGAAAAATGTTTCTATTATCTTTGCCTGTTTGCATTTCAAAAATTGTAAGAATGCATTGATTTTTGAGACAATTATTGGGGCTTATAGAACTTATCCTCCTGCTTGGATATGTCTTTTAGAATTAAAGTGTTCATTAGATGTCCCAAGGGAAGTTTTCATATTCCAGGACAGAAAAGAGATACCATGGGTTATGGAAATGGCTCTGTCAAATGTGATGTAAAATACTGGTGAAAATTGACAATTGCAGTCGAACATTTGAAGGTGTGACCTCTATGAGATTATCTATAAAACATTTGGGAAACATATTAAGCTACATTTTTTCAAAATTTCTTTACATATCATGGCTTATATTTGGTACTTAATTGTACATCCATTAAGCTATTGCACCAAGTAGAATATGTACTCAACCTCTCCCAGGAACAATGGGCAAAACAAAGACATTCTGAGGCATTTAGCTTGTAACTGATAAAATAAGTCTTACATAGAAGAAACAATTAGAAAATTGTTGAACCACACAGTGAGTGACTGATCAGCATTGGGAGAGAGAGATCAGTGTGGGATGTTAAGAGTAGATGATGACTTCCTGGAGGAGAAAAAATTTAAGGGTTGGTATCTAAACAGAGAGAAAAAGGGGGTTGGGTACATTTCACTGTGGGAAAATAGCATGAACAGAAGTCTAGAAATAAAAATGGAGTGTGCAAGCCAGCTTAATTAAGAAGGAAGTGAGAATTGAGAAATGTAAGAATAATTTGTCCATGGGGGTCGCAAAGAGTCAGACATGACTGAGCGGCTGAGCCCGCATGCACACACACAAGAATAATTTGAACGAAGTAAGAAAAAAAAAACAAAACAATTTCTAGAAGGTCTTGTAAATCTGGCAGTGAAATTTGAGACTGATACAATGGATAATAAAAATCTTGTCCAAACTGCTTTTAGGAGTGATGCAGCATATATGACAGTGGTGGTTTTGTAATGTTATTACACTATGATAGCATATGCCAATGGCATTGGGGTTCTCAGGTGTCTGGTTTTGAGTAACTATACAGAAACTCAGAGAAAACATACATAAAAGGATTGTGGAATTCTCGTTATCCTTTGGGAAATTTTGTGGAAAATGGTAATGGTACAAGAAAATAGTAAATAGGTGAATGTTCTGAGGACAAAAAATTAGGAAATGTGCATTATGGAAGCATGTTAGTAAGTATCATATCTATATCTTAGAAGTTTCAGAATTAATTTTTAAATTTGCATCTTATGAAAAATAATTTTTAAGAAAGTTAGTGTTGAAGCCTTCACTGGTTCACTAAAAGTAAGTGATGACAGGTAAGAGATATTTTAATTTTTTATAGCAATTCTGTGCCACTAGGTGTTAACCTTGTGTTGTAGGAAAGGGTCTGATACATGGTAGCAGCTTAATAAAAGAATGTTGTGCCATGGCTTCATTATATAAGTCAGAGGAACAGATATTTTCAAATCTAAATTTTTCAAGGTTTCTGATTATATTCTATGAGGAAAAGACAAAGACAGTTTTACAGTTAGGTTGGTCCACTCCTTGTTGACTAGCCATAGTATTTTTGTGATTATATTAATTACAATTGGGGATGCTACATTCAGTGCCAAGAAACAGGCTGCATTCTTGGTCCTGTCTCCCCAACATTTCTATTAAGCCTTTCCATGTTGCAAAAAAATGGAATGCATATTACATTTGTATGGGTGACACCAGGTTGAAAGGTTGACATATTCAGGATAAAAAAAAAGATTTAAACAGGCTAGAGTAATACCCACCCCCACCCCCCAAATAGTTACATCCACTACTTGAATCAAGGAGTGTGACTGGACTGCAAGAACAAAGAGAAAAGAGAACAGAGAGAATGTTAGTGGAGGCATAAAGAACAGCCCAGGAATTTGCCCCTCAAGACAGGGACTAGACCAAGAGACCTGTCTGGGTTCATACAAAAAAGAGGAAGGCCTCTGGGGAAAAGAGGCCCCAGTTAATTACGTCACAGCTTCTCTCTCTTCCTGGAAGTGAAGGTGGAGAACCCACAGTTGGCCTTTATTAAACTGGCGCTGTGACTTGTTGCCATAATGTCCCTTTTAGTCCCTGTTCATTTATTAAGTGGAGTTACTCTCCACTCAGAGTTGATTACTATATAAATAATTGAAGCTCCCCCAATGTGATGATTAAGAGAAGGCAGCTCTCACAGGGACCCCTTCCCATTAGCCACAGGAAGGCAGAAAACATGCTCTGATTGAATATAAATGTGGACAGTTTGCAGTCACTCTTTTTCTGTCCCTCTCTGGACAAGGATTGGTTTCAGGCCACCCTTCAGCAGGAGAATGTCTGGTCATGATGGTCTAAGGAAACTTGTCTTTCTCTGGTGGGGTAGTGTAGGCTTATCCTCAGACATTAAGTTCCTGACTGATATCCCATACTTACCTTAAGAGGCAGGTAGTTGATTTGAATACTCTTGATTCTCCTGTAGGAGCCCTTCTTGTCATTTTGGGGATTTTCCCCCAAAACATACTTTTCTTCTAATTCCTTTTAGATGTTCTGAGTCATATAGTATTATGACCCATCTATACCTGTCCTTGAGAAACATCTCAGGCCTCTGCTCAGATATTCATTCATTTATACCAAGTCTATCCATCTTCTCTCTCTAACTCTCTCTTTGAGTTTTATGAGGTAGATAGTTATCTAATGAAAGGAAATGAATCAGTGAAATTCACCACTCCCCTTCCCTACACCCACCTATCCCACCATTCTCCGCTTTAGGGGACAAATGATGCACCTCTGTGTGACAGGACTCTTCTTTACACGGCCTTAAAGGGGATGGCCTTGATCCCCTAGCACCTTAATAAACTATGTGGTGGGGTGGAGGGTAGGTGTGGCAGCTTCTAGAACAAGTTTGGCACATGGTGAGTACTCAGCAAATATTTATGAAATAATTGAATACAGATTCTCATTCTATTTCATCTCTGTAACAGTATGAACTGTGACTAATTACTTCACTAGTTTTCCCAAAAATCACTCACACCAAGATATGTATTTTTTTTTTAAATAAAAACAAAGCTGTCTCATAAGAGAGTTAACAGGACTTTTATCCTGCCAGTGTTGAAACAATGATGTAGAAATAATTTTTCTAAAAATATTTGACTATTTTCTGATCAGAACTTGAATTTCAAGAGGTACAAAACACTCTGGAGGAATGGTCTCCTTTCCTTACCCCTAACAGATTGGGTGTTAAGGCTTCCAAGCCAACCCACTGGTCCAATAAGAGAAGTCATTTACAAGGCTCAATTATGTGTCAGTTACCTCACAAGGTGCTTTACATACACTATTGATTTCATCTTTAAAATAATCCAATTAGGTAGCTATTATTTTCATCTTGAGAGATGAGAAAACAGGTTTATAAATATTATGTCCCAAGTCACAAAGCTGGGTAAGCAACAGAGCAGAGGTTACAAACAAGTGGTCTGACATTTTGATCTTTCCAGGAGAACAGTGGATCTGAGCCAGGGTGTCTGGATTCAGTCCTGGCTCCGCCACTTACCATCTGTGAATTTAGTCAGTTCAAATAACCCCAATGCACTTCAATTTCACCATGAGAAAAAATGTGGAAGGTAACGTATTTATTCACAGGGTTATCCTAGGATTCAATTACTTGGTTCATGTAAAATATTTAGACTAATGCTTGGAACATAGTAAGCACTTAATATATCTTAAAGATTATTATTCAAATTTATGTAGAACTAGCACTCAGTATCTTGTAATTTAGCAATTAATAGTTTAATAATTCTTTGTTTTATTCTCTGTGGTGTTTTATCAGGAATTAGATGACTTCATGAAGAAGTCACTTAATAAATTGTAAACTCCTTAAGGACTGAGTCCTTTGTGCACTTTCAAAAACTAGAGGATTACTCAGTGAATATTAGACACACAATTAATACTTCTGAATAGGGATTTAAAAACATGAATGATTCAATCTACCATCCTCCTCAAACAATGCCTTTCTTACATTCAGTTAGAATTTTTAGTTTATCACGTGATTCTCAGAGTTAAAAAGAAGAATTTCCACAATCACAACTACAAAGTAGGTACTTGTATTCCCCACATCACAGATAGGAAAGTTAAGCTTCAGGATGGCCACCAGATTAACAAGCTGAGATTTGCTTTTCTTTCATAGGCTTGCCTGATGGCTCAGCAGCTAAAGAATCCACCAGCAATGCAGGAGACATAGAAGACATGGGTTTCGTCCCTGGGTTGGAAAGATCATATGAAGTAAATTGCAACCCATTCAGGTATTCCTGCCCCCCAAAATTATGGATACAAAGAGTTGGATATAACTGAGCACGTACGAACATAATAAGAAATGCAGAGCTTAGGGATAACTGACATTGTCTTCGTGACTTGACAAAGTTAGATTCATCTTTGCTGTCATTTTCTTGACTTTTCCTTCATGGTCACAATGTCACAGCTCTTCTTCTGTCCAGGATTTAACATTTAAGGCAGTAGAATGGGAAAGTTTATATAAGCCTCATTGTTCATTGTCTATTTATATGAAGGAAGAAAAGTTTCTCTAGGGGCTTCCTAACTTTCTAGAAAATTCTTTTCACATGTCTTGGGCAGCCCCTCATTGCTGGGAAGATGGTGGTAGGGAAACTATGACTTTCTCACCTTTTGAGTGAGCAGTAGCATGGAAAAACTTCCAATAGCTTCTCGTAGTTTCTGCCAATAATCATTTTTAATACTATTACTGCTACCTTTACTATTCCCACTTCTGGTGTTACTACTGAAGATTTTACCCTAATGGATGTTGTAGATTCATTGCTGTCCCTTTTAGTTCATCAAAAAATGAGATGATGTTTTCCAGCACTGAGGAAGGTAAGTTGGTATTTGAAGGTGAAAATAAGCATGCTCCACCCCACTTTGACAGAAGACATGAATAACTGACATCCAGGGCCTTGAAAACACTTCCCTCCTAAGTCTGTATTCAGTCAGGAGCCAAGTGAGTCATAGCTTCTATGGTTATGAACTACTGGTAATGTGATCATTGGAATCAGCCCCAGTTTGAAATAAGCAGCTCAGATGAAGCTTGTGAGAATTTCTAAAAGATTTAGCTCGATTTAAATGGACCTTGAAGAGGACTTAAGAGGGAGAAGTCTCCTCAGGTGGTGCTAGTGGTGAAGAACCTGCCTGCCAGTGCAGGAGACATAGGAGACCCTTGGCTCAGGAAGACCCCCTGGAGGAGGGTTTGGCAACCCACTCCAGTGATCTTGACTGGAGAATCCTGTGGACAGAGGAGCCTGGCAGGCTACAGTTGATAGGGTTGCAAGGAGATGGGCGTGACTGAAGGGACTGAGCACATGTGCAGGTAGGCCTTGAACAGTGCTTGAGGGGAAAGATGGAATCAATATGAACAGATGTGAGGCATTACCAAGTCACAGGTCTTTCACTCTGAAGTGACTCCTGGGAAAGTTAGCAGAGCCTCTGGGGCCATTCTCATGAAATATAAATGCATTCCCAACTTCAACCCTGGAGGCAGGACCCTACAAGTACAGAGGATGGAAATGAATTAAAATCTTTGTGTTTCACAAATAAAACAAACCTTACATAGATGAATTGGGTCTAACTACACTAGCATTTATTCAAAGGATGGACTTGAGATCACTTCTCTCATCCATCAGCCATTTTCCCTCATAAAGCCTTCTTGTCCCTCTCATGTTTTCAGAAAGATGATGACATGGATGTGGTATGTTTGGGGAAGTAAAGAATCCAGGACACAGGAAAACTCTGGAGGTTGAGGCAGAGAGGGTCCAATGGAATTCAATCGACTCTGGTTTCTATCCGGAGAAGGCAAAGGCAGCCCACTCCAGTACTTTTGGCTGGAAAAATCCCAAGGACAGAGGAGCCTGGAAGGCTTCAGTCCATGGGGTCGCTAAGAGTCGGACACCACTGAACGACTTCACTTTCACTTTTCACTTTCAAGCACTGGAGAAGGAAATGGCAACCCACTCCAGTGTTCTTGCCTGAAGAATCCTGGGGACAGAAGAGCCTGGGGCTGCCATCTATGGGGTCTCACAGAGTCAGACATGACTGAAGTGACTTAGCATCAACAGCAGCAGTTGGTTCCTATCCAAGATGGCACAAGCAGGCAGCTCAAATGACTTTGAATCTAATGTCCCCTAGGAATTCTGCAGCAACTCTAGCATTTGTGTCCCAACTCTTACAATTTGGGGTATTAGATGTTAAGCTGCATATAAAAAATTGGCAAGTAAAGGTAACTTATCTATTTATTGACTATTTGGGAATGGGAAGAAAGGAAGGAAACACACACAATGACCCTATTATTTGGAAAGTTAGACAGCCACTGGTGGGTGTGCTTGCTTCACAGCCTAGTGCTAGCACATCTAGCTGAGCTGGATTCACTAGATTTCACTTACTTCTGAAAGTATTTGCAAATGTTTGGCACTTCGGGAAATGACTTTTGGCCAATTACATTTTTTCTTTAACATAAAATGAGAGAAAGAGAAGGAGGTAGAAGAGGAAGAAGGAAGGAAAGAAAGAAAGGTTTTTAAATCAGAGGTAGGTGAAAGGGAACATAATTTGATCTGCCGCTTCATAGATACTTAACTCATTACAATGGGTTAGTGAGCTTCTGTGGACATGCCTTTTTCCAAGAGAGCAGGCCCCCTGTGACAGGATGATGGTTCAGGATATTGGTCCCAAAGCTAAGATTCACAAAGTTTGGCTGAAGGCATAAACCGCTTCTCTTCTGCTCATCATCCAGCAGTTACACCACATGCAGTCGGCCATTTTGCTGCCTCCAAACACCTTGCACAGCCATCTTATAAATGCTGCTGCTTTGTTGAAACACCTGCAGAGTTTCTTGGCTTATGAACACCATTGGATCACACAACAGGAGTAAGGAGGTTCATCTGCTGCTTGGCAAAACAGGTGAGGATGAACTGAGCACTGGATTGCCCCTTCCCTGAGTGTGGCAGTCCTCTGGGTGAGCACGCCTCCCTGTCCTGGACATAAGGAAGTGAGAACCAGCAGCTTGAAGCATGAAGTCTATCACACAGCTAAAGAGTCTGTCACTGGTAGACTAGTTACTAGTTTTACTAGTCTTCCCCTTAATCTTGTTGACACTACCTCTAGACATTGTTCTTCTTCCTCCTTGATTTTCTTCCTCAGAATACTTACTATTCATCCCAGAACAATTTAATTCTAAGCCAAAAGTAGCTCTGTGAATTTGGCAGAGGTAAAGGGAAGAAAGGGCTTCCCCGGTGGCTCAGCTGGTAAAGAATCCACCTGCCAGTGTAGGAGACTTACCCAGGTTCAGTCCCTGGGTCCAGAAGATCCCCTGGAGGAGGAAATGTCAACCCACTCCAGTATTCTTGCCTGGAAAATTCCATGGACAGAAGAGCCTGGTGGGCAACAATCCATGAGGTGGCAAAGAGTTGGACATGACCGAGCATAGCACGCGTGCACACACACACACACACAAAGGTAATAAAACATAAAGTTGGAAATAAACATGGTGCTTGTGTCCTAAAGAGACATTGCCAGGAGCAGTGGTTATTAAGCTTTTTGACCTCAGGATTCTTTTACATTCTTAAAAATTTCTGGAACTTCCCTGGTAGTCCAGCTGATAAAACTCCATACTCCCAATGCAGGGGATTTGGGTTGGCTCCCTGGTTAGGGAACTAGATTCCACATGCTTCAACTAAAGATCCCATGAACTGCAATCCCAGGACCTGGTACAGCCAAACAGATGAATATATTAATTGAACAACAAAAAATAAATAAATTAAAAGGCAAATTCTTAAGAGGAGAAGCCTTTAAAAACAATCAGTGAGGACTTCACAGAACTTTTATTTGTTGCTTAACACACGCATGCTTAGTTTAGTCATGTCTGACTCTGCAACCCCATGGACTGCAGGCCTCCAGATTCCTCTGTCCATGGGATTCTTCAGGCAAGAATACTGGAGTTGGTTGCGAGTTGGTTGCCATTCCCTTCTCTAGGGTATCTTCCCAACCCAGGGATCAAACCCAGGTCTCCTGCACTGCAGGTGGATTTTTTATTGTCTGAGCCACCAGAGAAACACTGATTTACATATATATTCATATATATGTATATGTAGGCATGTATACATCTGTATACACATAGCTTTATCTATGTCTCTTTCTCAATATTTATCAGTAAGTAGAATGGGAAAATTTAAGCATGTATTATTGCAAAATAAGACCACAAAATATTAAAAACCCTTGTGTTTTCAGATGATGAGAGAGATATTTCCAAAGAAAGTTATTTTTTGGACTTCAAAATAATGATTTCTTGGATTATATTAAGGCTCACCAATGCTATAGCTAGGCTAAACAAAGATGGTTAGTAAGAGCACAGACATGTGAGAAAAAAAAACTGAGTTAATCTCTGAAAACTCACATTTTTAAAATAGATTTTATTTTTTAGATCAGTTTTAGATTCACAGCAAAATTAAAAAGAAGGAAAAGAGATTTCCTATACACCCCTGGTTTTTACATGTTCATAGTCTCTCTCATTATAAATGTCTCCCATCTGAGTGATACATTTGTTATAATTAATAAATTTAAATTGACATGTGTAAGTTATAGTTAATCAGCATAATAGATGTAAAAATGTTTGTCATAATTAATATAAACAGCATTAAGATATATGGATTGGCTAGAAACACTCTACGGTATGTTTGCCCTTTCATGAACAGGGTATAGAGTATAACTTAGCCTAGAGGATCTAGGGCCTTCAACCATTGTAATGGGGTGCTACCGCATCCATACAATCGTCTCTGACTGGAGGAATTTTGTTGTCTCCCTTCAGCTAGACTCTGCCTGCAGTGTGAGAGACCCAGGTTCAATCCCTGGGTTGGGAAGATCCCCTGGAGAAGGGAAAGGCTACCCATTCCAGTATTCTGACCTGGAGGATTCGGGGTCACTAAGAGCTGGACACGACTGAGTGACTTTCACTTTCACTTTCCAGCTAGAAATATAACTGGATCCTGCCAAGCAACCGATGCCTCACCTGCACCTAGTGATCCTGGCCAGCAACAATATAAAGGGGACCATAGTCCTTCAGTTTATAACACACATTGAATGATTGAATTCCTGTGCCTACTTGCTGATATTAATAAATGTTCAACTGGTTTGTGACTGGCTTTCACTGTAACACACCATCTGTATCATACCACCCTGGAGGATGAAGAAAGCATCGGTTTTCTAGGGCTGTCGAAACAAAATACCACAGACTGGGTGGCTTAAATAACAGAAATCTATTTCCCCACAGGTTTGGAGGCTAGAAGTCCAAGATGAAGGTGTTGGCAGAGATGTTTTCTCCTGAGGCCTCTCTGCTTGGCTTGAAGGTGGATGCTGTCTTGCTGGGTCCTCACATGGTCTTTACTCTTTGTATGCATGCTCCTGCTTTCCAGAGAGGAGCTGCCCAGGTGCCCTTTCAAGGAAGGACTTGCCTCCTACTGCAGAGAGTACAGTGAGGAGACTGCCTCCAGCTCTGAGCTCCTTAAGCACTGGCTCAACTGATAAGACCAACTTTCTAGATGTCCTGCCTGTCTGGTGGCAGCTCACATCAGTGGCTGAATGAGGTGGGCAAGCCAAGACTTGGCCATTTTGGTCCAGCATGGATACACTGATGGACTTCCCATGTGGCTCAGTGATAAAGAATCTGCCTACAGTGCATGAGACACAAGAGATGTGGGTTGGATCCCTGGATTGGGAAGATGCCCTGGAGGAGGAAACGACAACCTCCTCCAGTTTTCTTGCCTGGGAAATCCCAGGGACAGAGGAGCCTGGTGGGCTACAGTCATGGGGTTGCAAAGAGTTGGATTTGACTGACTGACTGAGCACACACGCACAGGGACACCAATAGACAAGTTTCTCTTCAGAGATTCTTCCCGGGGGGCCAGGGATTTGTTGGATGTGAAGACCAGTTAGACTTCTTTCTCTGCCCAGTTCTGCTTCCACCCCATTCTTTGATCCCTAGCAAACATCTTACACTCTACCTTTCTTTGTTCAAGGTCTGCTTGTGGAGACCATCACCTGTGGCACGCTCTCTATTTGATCATCTTATTTATCTTTCCCACATTTGCTGAAGCAGTGGAGTGAGAATCTCTGGTTTTATTCTTCTTGTTTAGCTGTGATCATATCTCGCTCTTTGTGACCCCATGGACTGTAACCTGCCAGGCTCCTCTGTCCATGGGATTCTCCAGGTAAGAATACTGAAGTGGATTGCCACGCCCTCCTCCAGGGAATCTTAATGACCTAGGGATGGAGCCTGTGTCTCCTGCAGCTCTTGCATTGCAGGCAGATTCTTTACCATTGAGTCACCAGGGAAGCTCAGCCATCAAATTGATATCTAGTTTGCACAATTTTTTTTAATGTACATGACTTTCATATGTAATGTTCTTTTTCATATTTCTTCCATCAACAAACACAGAGGAGTGAGGTACATTTCCTGTTGGCAGAAAGCCAGTGTTCTTTGATAGGCCAGTGACACCAGACTCAAGGACACTGAGGACGTTGTATGGATTATGAAGGATTTTACCCAAGACATGAAAGGGCACGATCTAAGCTAGAGTCTACCTCCTGTTTCTGAATCATGGTCAAAGAAGAACAAAATTCTGAGACAATTGTAAGGGAAGATAGGAAGTAAGTTGAGGGGAATGTGGCAGATCATTTTTTTCCTCCACTTTCCCAGGAGAAAAGGAGAAATGAAATTCAAGCAACAGGAGACTTGTTTATGATGACAAAGTAGCCTCTGAAGAAAAGTGCCAGTATATTTATTTAAGCAAAAGAAACATTTTCTTTCCATGGATATTTATTCCTATGTTGTTCACCTACTGCAAGACTCCCGTCTTTTTCAAGGCATTGCCACCATTCAGTGTTACTACATGTATGAATCTCCCATGCATGTGGGCTGAATCCATTTTGAGGTCAGGGCAATCTGACATATATGAGGAAGTAACATGCGTTTTACATGAGGCTTAAATTCCTATGAAGGAATGAATGGCTTTGTCCTTGATCTGCTCACTGAACTCTTTTTAATATTAATGTGCTACTTAAAAATGCATCATTTGCCTCCAAAGCGGCTCTGTGGGCGGCATTAGAGCCCATGGGCAGGCTACGGGGCCTAGAGTGAAGCTGCTGATTGCTATTTATCACACCCGACTGCTGACTCCCAAGGATGAAAACTTTAAACACAACTTGGCAGGGAAGAGAGGTTTCCATCTATTCCCTGGCGTTGAAACTCTTAAGATTAGCGTGACCTAAGCCACCTCATTCTTGGAAAGATTCTAATATAATAACACTTTTTTTAAAGGTCGAAACTTCAGATTCCTTTCATTAGCTGCATTGCATGTGTCTCCAAGTAGAATACAACTTTGTGGTTTCTTTTCAAACCATCATAACTGTGTTTTGTAGCAGGCTCAAAAGACTCTTTTTGTTTCTACAGAGGCAACATACTGAAAGACACGATTCCAGCCAAATTTACAGACTACTTCTATTCCCACCATCCGTCCTTGCTGCTGGAAAATATAGGATTAGGCGAGAGCCAGACAGATGCTGTAACTACTGTTGGAAAGAAATATAGATTTTAGGTGGGAAGCTGTAGACACCAAGATAGAGCCACAAAAATGTGAGCTCAGTGGCTGAGCTTTAACTCAGCAGAAATATTTGTTCTATTTAGTGTTTGTTATTCTCATATGGTAAATCGTAGAGAAAACAGTGCTAGTGAAAGTGAAACCAGAGGTTTGTTATGAAAATGAGCATTTTAAGACTGATGATGTGTTATGAGTCCCATATAATTGCCTGATGGGGGCAGAGCTAATCTGTTGCAGCATCAGGCTGAGGCTAGATGCTGGGTTCAACACAATTGGATCTGTTATTTTCCCCCGAATATTCTCATAGTTATGTTTGGAATGTTTCCATCTTATTCTAACATAAAGAGTGGCCAAGAAATCATGTTGTCTTATTAAGAGAAACTTTTCTGAAAGAAACAGACAAAATCAGTTTAGGAATAGAACATGCTTATCCTTTCTTGTGTTCATAGACTAAAGTAAGCAGACTTTTTCCTCCCAAAATTAGCAAGACGGCCCAACCTACTTCAGAGGAGGGCTGTTGTTCATTCATTAATTTATTCAGTCATTTGTGGATAAAGCACTTATTAAACCTGCATTACAGAATCTGAGATTTTAACACTGAGATTTAACACTGAGATTGAGTTCCTTAAAGTGTCCTGTGGCTTGTGTTAAATATCCGGGGGTTGATTAATCACTCCATTATTTACTCCTGCCTAAACCCATGACCTTTCTTTATGACCTTAGAATAGTCTCCCACACTCACTGAGTCCATCCTTGTGGTTTCTTTTGGCCAAAGGGATAAGCATAAATATAAAACAAACAGAGGTTTGAGAAGGCTAGTGGGATTAGACTTGCTCATTCTTTTTTTCCCCAATTTTATTGAGGGAAACTCAACAAATTATACTTGTATATATTTAAATTATGCTACATGATGATTTGTTATGCATATACATTATGGAATGGTCAAGATAATCAAGATAATCAAGACATCCATCATTTTACATAGTTAACTCATGTGTGAGGTAAGAATGTTTAAGACCAACTCTCAACAACTTCCAAGTATACAAACCATATTACTAACTATAGCCAACATACTGCACATTAGACAGACAGAACTTATTCTTCTCACACTGAAAGTCTGTGCTCTTTGATTTTCCCTTTCTCCTAGCTCCTGACAACCATCAACCTATCTCTGTTTTTATGAAATTACCTTTAATATATTTTTTTTAGATTCCACAATATGAGTGATAGCATGTAGCATTTGTCTTTCTCTATATGGCTCATTTCATTTATCATAATACCCTCCAGGTTCATTTGTGTTGCTTCAAATGACAGGATTTTCTTCTTATGTTTTTTATAGTATTCCATTATATATTCTTAGCTATTGTGAATAATGGAAGTACATATATCTCTTTGATATCCTTTTCCCCTGCTTTGGATATATGTCAGGAAGTGGGATTGCTAGACCATGAGGTAGTTCTCTTTTTAATTTTATGAGAAACTTCTATATTCTTTTTAATAATAGTTGTACCAATTTACACTACCACCAACAGTAAATAAGGGTTTCCCTTTTACCATATCCTCATCAAAATTTGTTATCTCTTGTTTTCTTGATAATAGCTATCCTAACAGGTGTGAGGTGATTTTAGTTTTAATTTGCATTTCTATAATGGTTATTGAGGACCCATTATGTGTTTATTGGCCATTTATATGTCTTCTTTGAAAAAATTTCTATTCAGCTTCTTTGTCCATTTTTAGTTTGATCATTTGCTTTTTTTCTAATTGAGTTGTAGAAGAACATTCTATGCTTTTGATATTAGCTTAGCAGGTATATAGTTTGCAGATTTTTGTTCCCATTTTGTAGGTTTCATTTCCAATTTATTAATTGTTTCCTTTGCTTGATGTAGTCACTTGTTTATTTCAGCTGTTGTTGCTGTGCTTCTGTTGTCTTCTCCAAGAAATCAAAATTTAACCAAGGAGGTAAATGACCTAAAAACTGAAAACTTTAAGATGTTGATAAAGGAAATTGAAAAATATGCAAATAAACGGAAAAATAACCCACATTCTTTGATTGGAAGAATTAAGATTATGAAAAATGTACTACTCAAAGTGATATACAGATGAGAGTCAATGCAATCTCTATTACAACCCCAAGGGAATTTTCATATAAGCACAACAAAACTATCCTAGAATTTGTATGAAACTACAAAAGGTTCCAAATAGCCAAAGCACTTTTGAGAAAAAAGAACAAATCTGGAGGCATCACATTTTCTGATTTCAAAGTATATTACAAAGTGATGATAATTAAAACAGTGTGGTACTAGAATTTTAAAAAGCCACATAGAATAGAGGACCTAAAAATAAACCTGTGCATATATGGTCAATTGATTTTTGACAGGACACACACAAAGGGGAAAGGATAGTCTCTTCAATAAATTGTGTTGGGAAAATGGATATCCACATGCAAACTAATGAAACTGGACTCTTTTCTTACACCACTCACAAAAATTAACGTGAAATGAATTAAAGACTTGAATTTAAGTCCTGAAACCATAAAACTCCTAGAAAAAAATATAGGAAAAAGTCTTCTTGGCATGGGACTTGCTTATTCTTGCATTCTGTCATCAGCAAGAGAACATGCCTGCCCTTCTGCTGGATGGTGAGAGGCATGTAAAATAGACATGTCGCTCCAGGCATCCATGCTGAGAAGATCCTAGACAAATCAATAGCCAGCCTTCCCCTGGATATGCAAGAATGATCTGCCAAGATCAGAACTACTCAACTGATCCACAGATCTTTGCATATGCACAAGTGAATAAAATAAGATCAGTCGTGTCTTGTCCTGTTAAAAATATGTCATACCATCCAATTTCTCATGCATGGAATACTGGCATACCTTGGAGATATTGTAAGTTTGATTCTGGACCACTACAATAAAGCAAATATCACAATAAAAAGACTCATATGAATCTTTTGATTTCCAGTGCATATAAAAGTTATGTTCACACTTTATTGTAGTCTATTAAGCATGCAATGGCATTGCATCAAGAAACATAAGGTACATGCCTTAATTAAAAATATATATATAGCTAAAACAACTCTAACCATCATCTGAGCCTTCAGTATGTTGTAACTGTATGTTACAGTATGTATGTATAGTAGTAACATCAGTATGTATAGTAGTAACATCAGTATGTATGTAGTAGCATCAAAGAATACTGATCACAGATCACCTTAACAAATATAATAATGGTGAAACAGTTTTAAATATTGCAATATTAGGGCCCACTTGAATCCATTACCATCTGATCTTAATTTGACTAATTACATCTATAGAGATTCTATTTCCAAACAAGATCACATTCTGAAATACTGGTGGACATGAGTTTTGGGGGCCACTGTTCAACCCAGGGCAGACAACAAAATCAAGACAACATACAGCCATCTTTCTGTCTTGTCTAGAAATAGCAAGGAAGCCAGTCAATATTTCTTAAGTGCCCTGAATTTCCTGAAGCATAACTTATTAGATGGGAGAGCCAAGGGTAGTGTTGTTGGATATAAAACTTGCCCCTAGTTTGCTTTCTGTCTTTGTTGTCTTTTTCCCTTCTCCCATTAAAATTTAATATTGTGGGAAACATCATTCAATTTTTAAGTTGATGGGAAAAAAAACAAAAACATATTTAGCAAAAGATAGATATTTGCTGCTTATTATATCTCAAAATAACAGCCAAAGCAAAGTTTTAGTGAGAACACATGTAACAGATGCTTTACTCATTTCTTCAATTCATCATGTTATATTAATTTTATTATCAAAGAATTTGCCAGATTATGGAGAGAAGAGAGATAGAGGAAATACTGGACTAAAAGAGCTAACTTAAAAGATGAAAAAATCTTTTCATATGTGTATATATATATATATATATATATATATATATATATATTCCTCTGTGCCTCAGCAGTAAAAGAATCCACCTGCAATGCAGGAGACATGGGAGACATAGGTTTGATCCCTGAGTCAAGTTTGATCCCTGAGTCAGGAAGATCCCTTGTGGTAGGAAAGGGGAACCCACTCCAGTATTCTTACTGGGAAAATCCTATGGACAGAGGAGCCTGGTGGGCTACAGTCCATGGAGTCACAAAGAGTTGGACATGACTGAGGAACTGAGCATGCATGCATATATATGTGTGTGTATATCTATATATGCACATGTAAATACACACACACACACACACACACACACACACTATTTGGTTATTTGATAGAAAGTAATATGTACCAAATATGCCTGCTTCCATTCCACCTTGTCCAGAAATTGAGTCCTGAGTTAGATGCTCAGATTCACCACTGTATGACCATGATTTATTAACCTTTCTAGATATCTGAAATGGGGATAACTATATTTCTAGTCATCTCTCAAACACGGTGGGAGGATTAAATATGATAATGGAAATGAAAGGACTTTAAATTGTAAAAGAAAAATAGTATCATGAATACAAAAAATTCTATTTATTTTTTTCACTTGAAGACAAAATGAATATTCTTGGCAAAGTCTAAGATTTATCTTCTCCTCCAGCTCTGTTACAGGAGCAGTCACTATTTATTGAGCAGTTGCTACAAACACTCTGTGAGTTGCTTTCTATAAATTATTCCTGATGCTCAAATGACTCTGAAAATAGACTTCATTATCCCTATTTGATAGAAAAGTAGTTGAAGAGGAAAATGGCTGAATTCTATGTGGTCACTAAAACGTGAGCCTCAAAGTCACACAACTTGCAAATGGCAGGGCCAGGGTTCTCTACCAAAGTTAAGTTAGTTTTCCTTTCTTTCCCCACCACTAAGATTCTCCTGGGATTTTTCATACACGCACACCGACACACATACACGCACACACAAACACTCATCTGCATTGCCCTTTCTCTCTCTCATACTATGGGTGTTGAGCAAATTAGGCATTTGGCTTTAAAAAAATCAATCTCAACCATTATTAGATGGCACTCAGGCTTAATCAAAAAGAATTGCTTGGGGATTCCCTGGTGGTCCAGTGGTTGAGAGTCTGCCTGCCAGTGCAGGGGACACAGGTTCAATCCCTGGTCAGGGAAGATTCCACATGCCACAGAGCAATTAAGCCTGTGAGCCACAATTACTGAAGCCCGCTTGCCTAGAGTTTGTGCTCCTAAACAAGAGAAGCCACTGCAATGAGAAGCCTAAGTACTGCTACAAACAGTGACCCCCGCTCAGTGCAACTAGAGAAAGTCTTTGCAGCAATGGAGATCCAGTGCAGTCAAAAATAAAGAAATAAATTTAAAAAAAAATAATTTTTTGAAAGAATATTTTCATTTTTATCTGGTTATTAGTGGGCTCTTAGTTTCCGTGCCTCTGTGCAGATGGGAATTAAAATGAACCAACAGTATTCTCTGTGCAGTTTTGCAGATCTAAGTGCAACCATTTTCCCACTTAATCTTCTGCTTAGGGCTGATGTTCTGTGATAGTAAACCAGGGTTTTCCACTTGCTTCTCTGTTCCAGTCCAACTGAGAGCAAGACCACTGAGGAACAACTTGAACCCTGCCAAGTTCACCTGTCACTCCTCTGTCGAGAATGAAGTGTGGCGATCTAAGTCCGCAAAGAAGATGGAGTTCAGAAAGATAGCACTGATTTATAACTACTTTTTAGACTTTCCTTTAAATTAGTCTGTTTTGCTAATGTTTCATAATATATATAATTTATTAGCACAGTTATAGACATATTGGAAGTTATAGACATATTGGAAGTGGGTACTCAAAAATATTTTACTGATAGGGGATATGATTTAAAAAAAAAGTTTGGAAACCAGAACAATTGAGACATTTAGCCCATCATTGGCTTGTTTCTGAGTTTTTAGAATCCCTGGTATGGTTTTCTTCATAGCCGCTGTGAGGGCAATAGTTCTTTGAGGAAGTATGATGAGAGTAACAATAACATTTCATTTTTTCCCAACTGACCACATCTCAGGATTTACCCATGAAACTGAACTATTGTCTTGTGTTAAACATCCCGTTCTTCATGGCTCACCCCAGCTGCAACTGTGCAAGTAAGTGTATCTAAATGATAGGAAGAACTGATAACCATCAAAAAGCAGCTCAGCTTTAACTCTCCTGCAGCAACCAGAATCACAGTGCAGAATCCCAGAAGCCCGGAGCCCGATAATAACCAGATAACACCGAAAAATTCACTCAAGCAATTATTTTTGATTAAGTTTATATGGTACCTAATAAAGATTGAGATGAATTTATTTAAACCAAATGACTAATTTTTAATGCTCACTTTTCTAGTTAGTGACCATTGTGACTCCTCTTGTGACCCTAAGTCACCTTGGATTCACCTTAATTTCCTAAACAGGCATGCATATTCTGTTCATTATGCAGGAACCTCATTTTGCAGTGGTGAGCACTGTCTCACCTCCTCTTGACTTTTGTTAATCTGACAGCCACACAGTCCTGTCTTGGGGAATATTGCAACGCATCTCCAATTCAATAGCATTTCTGTGGTCGAGGGGCTTTATGTAATTACAGAAGTTCTGTAGTTGATTTGAATGTTATATCCCTGTTGTGGAATTATGTTTGGACTTTATCCTAAAGGACTGGGAAGGGATTGTGTTTGTTTTGTTTGAACATTTCTTATCACAGAACTATGCTGGAGACAAGCCCCAATGACACAAACATTCAAACAGCACCTTCAGATGTAATATTGATTTATAAAACAACAGTGCACAGCTGCCAAGCTCTTCTCTCGAATACAGAAGGTCTTCAATTCCCAACAAATTACTGGCATTTCTACCAATTTACAAATTAGTGTTTCCTCGAATATCACAGAGTTCTTAATATTCCGGTCACCTTCTTCTCTAGCCTTCCTTCTTGAAATCTGTGTGTGGGGAGGAGGGGGGAGGGAGAAAGTGGAGCATTTGTAAAATTGGAGTTAAAAAAATCTAGATCAACTTTTATCCTTAGGCAAATTATGCACAGAGTTAAATTAAACCACTATATGTACTTGTAGATGGAAGAATCAGAGGTGGAGGAGGGGTCAGAGACACCGAGATCAAAGTTTCTGTTCTTTGAACAAAATCTCTTTGAAAAGCCCCCATGCCACCTATTCTGCTTGTTAATGTTTTGACTGGGAGTGTCTAGTGGTGTCATCAGCAGCAGAATATTTTTAATACCATATATATATTTTTAAAAATTTTCTGTGTGCAGCTAGTTTTACTTAGCAAAGCACCAGATCCTTTGCCAGCTCTGTTACATGTCTCTTAAGGGAATATTTTTGTTAATTGCAAATATTTGATTGACAAACATAGGATGCAATTAGTAGTCAGGCACAGTAGGAATGTGCAGTGAACTGGATCCCTGAACCAAAGGATCTCAACTCTCTCAGCTTGATCTGAAATCGACTAGAGCATTTCAGCCATATGTTTGCCTCAAACTTCTTTTCTATGAATGCTGCTCATTTACCCAAACTAGTTTCTTTTCAGGTTGGTTCACCAAGGGAGCTAATTCCTCTATGATCAAGTCAAATTAAAAATTCTTCAGTTTTCAGTCTAGTGAGGCTATTTGACCATGGCAATAACAATTAATGTGGACAAGATTATAAACACATGTTGTTTCCTTCCAAAGCACCAGGTAAAAAAAATTATTTTGAACCTCTTTTGAATTCAGATGTTTTCTTTGTAGTAACTGTTTAAAACAACCTGGCACCATCTGATTATCTTTATCAATTACATTTTGTTTCTACATACCCACAGCAAGATAAGATTTCTGTTCTATCTTACTGCATTATGTGAAATAGATTTCTGTTTTAAAAATATACCAGTCATTTTTAAAGATTTTCTTTATGTAACAAGTTAGCTGGAATACTAGAGTCTGATATTATCAAATATGCTGTAACTCCCTCTTCCGAGGAGAATGAATTAAAACTCACAGAATTGGGGGGGAGGAGAGAACCTCAAAGCCTTAAATACTGGCCTTAAAAGTCTTAAGAGAACTCGAGCTGTTTTCCTGCTTATACAGTATAAAAAGCATAAAGTTGAAAAACTGAAAAAAATTATTAAGTCAAACTGGCTTTCTGGCACTAAAACAACCAGATGTCAATTTTTTTTTCACCAATTGATGCAATTCACGTTATTTGGGAGGAAGAGATATACAATGTGAATTGCTCTCTCTAAACGATAAGCAAATAGATATCAACATTGTGGATAAAGAGATAAGAAATCTCTCAAGGCAGTAGGACAGCGTACTGAATGCTTAGGAACATCTTGCAAGCACGAGGCAAATGATGTGGGGCCTTCAATGAAGATGGGGAACCTGAAACCCAGGGAGATTTTAAATTAGTTCAAGGACACACTGGCAGTGTTCGGTGATATGGAAATATAGGGCAGGAATCCTGACATGCAGCCCATGAAACTAGAATGCTTGTCAAGTCTGTCAATTATCATGTGCCACATTCCAAATAAAGCCTTAAAGACGGGCATTTTAAGGCTGCAAGTCACTACTGCGGTTCATCTTGACCATCCTTCTTCCTCTAGAAAAGCTGCGATTAATTTTTTAAGAGTAGCTGTCTGCCCCAAACATACAAATAAATGGTGTTCTTTGCACTTAGAATATAAATAAAGCCATGGAAGTGCAAAGCAAGAATCTGGATAAATAAAAAGCAATCTCCTGTTCTCTTGTGCTTCCCTTTTCCCCCTCTTGGAATGATTGTCCCAAGCTTAGTGCCCCGTTAAAAATATTGGGGATGATTCTGGTTTACTGGTTACACAGCAGGCCCACTGGGTGCCTATTATATGCCCTGTTGCTATTAGTCAAGTCAGTGACTAAACTGATCACATCATCCAGACAATTCAGAGTTCCCTGACTCAAGTAAACTCAGTGTTTGTCCGGATGCTACAGATCCTGGAGTCAGACAAACTTAGATGTGGGAGGAATCAGAAAGGAAATCCACCCATGCAACACATGAGGCATCAGAGGGATCTGGAGATTGCTTTGAAAAATTGGGAGTGATTGCCAAATTCTAACTCCAAATGGTTTGGTGGTTATAGCCCCATTGTTCAGGAAGGGCAGGAGAAATGAAGGCAAAGAGGAATCCATTGAAGTGGCTGCACAGGCAGACTTGGCTGATTGGGTGACAATTTATGAAATGGATATTTTGTGAGTAGGGGAGGGGTGGCTGGTAAGGGAAAGGGATGTACACTTTTTAGATTAGAACAGGATTACACCTCAGGTGGTGTGCCCATAACCAGAAGCTTTCTGAAAGAAAATCAGATAAGACTCCTGGTAGGATTGCCACTTTGGTAAGGCGCTATTTACCTCTGTCCTAGCTCCAGGGAAGACCTCTTGCCCTCAGAGAACCAGGTCTTTGCAAAGTTTTCTCATTTCTCCCAGTTAGCAGTTTATTTGCAGATGTCCTGGTCTCTACAGGAGTTTTACGTGCAGGGACCCTTCTCTTTCTTTACAAACATCTATTTCTTAGCTGGGGCTCTCTGCCACTCTACCAGAGCTTCTCAGATTTAAGCCTATATCAGAATCACCTTCAAGGCCTGTTTACATGTAGATCACTGGGCCTTGCCTGCCTCCCTGACCCCTGCTGAACTTCCAGTTCAGGAGGCTTGGGGTGGGGGCCTAGAATTTTCATTCTCAACAAGTTCACAGAGGCTCTGATGCTGCTAGTCCAGGGACCACACTTTGAGAACCACTGCTCTCTACAGAAAAGCAACGTTCCATGTATGTTATTGACAAAAATATTCTTAACTTCAGCTGCATAGAAATAGATCACAAGAGTTAGAGAATTAAATAGCTCCTAGCATATACTGACTGCTCAATAAATACCTTTGATTCATTGTGTTGAGGCGTCACGTTACCTTGTATTTACCTGTATCAGTCCCAAACCACAATGTATGGATTTGAACAGGTTTCAAAACATTTTTCTTTTGACCATAACCAGGCTGGATTCAGAATTCTCAGGTGGCACTAGTGGTAAAGTACTTGCCTGCCATGTGGGAGATGTGGGTTCAGTCCTTGAGTTGGGAAGATCCCCTGGAGAAGGAAATGGCAACGCACTCCAGTATTCTTGCCTAGAGAATCCCAGGGACAGAGTAGCCTCGTGGGCTACAGTCCATGGGGTCGTAAAGATTCAGACATGACTGAGGGCTAACACACACACAGGATAGATTCAAGTTCCATATGTGGCATTTTCTATCTTTGTGAAATCGGTCAACTTTTTCATTATCATTATCATTTTTAAAGTTTAGCTTCCTCAGCAATAAAGTTGGAGGAAATGAGAATATTGTGAGGATTAGATATAATAACTACTATTGCAGTTTTTCTGAGCATTGTGACAGAAGACAAAAATATTCCTTTTAATAATTTAACTATTCGTGAAAATAATTTTTCTGTAAGTAACAGAAACCAGTAGGAGGCATTCTTTAAAATATGAAGCACATATTAAATTATGACTCAATATCCAATTCTCTAAGTGCAGAAAATCTACATACAGCCTGTATACCAGTGTGAGTCCAGCGTGGGAAAGAGCATAGAAATTCTCGGTACTAAAAATTTTTTTATTAGAACACTTGAAGTAATTAATCAGTTTGTTTTAATTTATGAGGAATCACTAAATGGTTTAATGGGCTAGCACATAACGAATAAATAATGGAAAACCTTCAAAACTAGAGCACTAAGTGGCCCAGATGTTCATCAGCTGTTGAGAAGCATTCACACCTGTGGCTTGGTATTAAAAAGCAAAGACTATTTCATGTACCTTGTTAGTTTTCTTTCAGAAATATTTTTTTAAACTTTGAAAAGCCAAAGTATAAAAAATCAAAACAGATTTATGGTAGGTTTTACATTTTTTTTTATTCTTTGGGTCAGATGTTTATACCTGTGGCTCTTAATATAAATATAAAAAAGGGACTCATTTTCTAAATGAGTTCTTATCATTGAATGAAATTGGAAGTATAAGTAGATCCCTTAATTGTAAATAAAATATATTAATTATGTATTTATTTACTTTATTTTAAAAATATATACTTGTGGTTCTTACTATTCCAAGCATTATATAAAGTGTTTTATAAATATGAACTCATTTAATTGTCAAAATAAATCTATCTATATATATATATATATATATAAATTTCATCTCCGTTGAACAGTTGAGGAAAGTACAGCACCAACAAATTAAGAAAACTGCCCAAAGTCACATAGCTAGTAAATTTGGTAGCAAAGATTCAAAACCACGCAATCTGGTTTTGAGTCCCTGCTCACAGAGCACTACCTTCCAGTCACCCCCCATGTGATCAACACCGTGCTGGTTGATACAGAGAGTAAGTGATTCTGCCTTCATAGAATTTACAACCTCACTGGGATTAAGAATGCTGCAAGAATTCATTAAGTGACAAGTGCCAAATTTATGGTGTATAGATAGAGGCCACAAACTGGGGAATCATAGATCATACATGGCTTGTGGATATGCTTTATTTGGCTCATATAATATTTTGAAATTTTTGAAATAATGGTTTAAAATGGAAAAATTTATATTAATATTCCAGATTTTCAGCTGTTAAAAAAAAAAACAGTTTAGAAGTACTGAGCCCAAATTCTTTCATCAACAATCATGTGGTGCTAAATTCTCTTCTGTTTGCTTTGGTACCTGGCAGCCATTCACATAAGACATCCACACATGTGCATTTTTATCAGATGTACATCACCCACTGATGTTGCTCGCTTAGCCCCTAAGTTGACCCCCATATATATGGAGAGAGTATATGTCCTGAGAAAGGGGTATGAAGAGCCCTGGGGTATTTGTGAAATCCCTGTGAAACAAAATGTTATCTGTCCTGAATTTCAAAAGAGGAAGGCAGGTGCTTGTAACAAGACTGTGGTGAGCCATCTGATTCTTTCTGATACCTAGAGTGTATGCACACAAAATAACTCTTCTAAATTCAACCAAATATTGAGTCGACATTACAGTTTCTGACACCCATTTTTGTGATGAATACCATTTAACTAGAATGAAAATATTCTTGCTGGAGCAGTGAATATTGTTTCTTCATTGAAGTATAGTTAATCTCACTTCTCTTAACTAGGAATAAAGCTCCTTCTAAAATACACACTTCAGCAGAAGATCTAAATAGACATTTCTCCAAAGAAGGTATACAGATAGCCAACAGGCATATGAAAAGATGCTCAACATCATTAATTGTTAGAGAAAGGCAAATCAAAACCACAATGAGCTACTACCTTGCACCAATCAGAATGGCCATCATTAAAAAGTCTACAAATAAATTCTGGAGAGGTTGTGGAGAAAAGGAAACCCTGTTCCCTTTGGTGGGAATACTGTTGGTGGGAATGTGAGTTGATGGAGAACTGTACGAAGGTTCCTTAAAAAACTAGAAATAGAACTACCATGTAATCCAGCAATAGCCCTCCTGGGCATATATCTAGAAAATACTTGAAAAGACACATGAACCCTAATGTTCACAACAGTATTATTTACAATAGCCAAGACAGGGAAGCAAACTAAGTGTCCATTTACAGATGAATGGATAAAGATGTGGGACATATATACAATGGCATATTATTCAACCATAAAAAGAAAGAGTGCCATTTGCAGCAATATTGGTGGACCTAGTGATTATCATAGTAAGTGAAGTAAGTCAGACAGGAAAAGACAAATATCATGCAATACCACTTATATGTGGAATAAAAAAGATGATACAAACGACCTTACAAATCAGAAATAGTCTCACAGACAGACAAAGCAAATGTATGGTTACCAAGGGGGAAGGCAGGGAAGGGATTAATTAGGAGTTTGAGATTAAAACATGCACATGAATATATATAAATAGATAAATAATAAGGACCTACTGTATAGCACAGGGAACTATACACAATATCTTGCAATAACTTATAATGGAAAAGTATATGTATATATATATTTTTATAAATATAAAACTGAATCACTTTGCTGTATCCCTGAAAATAGCACAGCATTGAAAATCAACTATGTTTCAATAAAAATTAAGAAAATATAATACACACTATGGGAAGACAGGAATCTATCTGTTCTGATCAGTACAATGTTTCTAGAACCTAATACTGTGCCTGGAATTCAATAAAAGAGAGAGAGAAAAACCACAGCATCTGATGGATCATTTCCCTCAAAGCCTTCTCCCTCACTGCTGAGTGTGAGTAATAATGACTGTTGACTACATTCAAGAATAGTACAAGAATTTATCAGGAATTGCAAGACTGTATAAACTCCTTCCATGTTAATAAAGGTTAAATTTGTAACTTGTTTTAAAAATCAAGCAGAACCACTATTTCTCAAGTTGTGGTCCCTAGAATGCCCACATTCAGATGGAGCACTTGCTGGAAATGTAGACTTCCATCACCCACTCCAGATCTAATGGCGCAGAGAAACTGTCATTCATGCATGCCGAGTAAGTTCTTTACACACTAGACTCTGCAGATCGAATGTTTATAGACCTACTATTCAGTAATGGAGAGGACTTAGCAGCCTGTTTTAAACCTAAAATCACAAGATTCACATAGTCCAGTTCAATTTTTTTGAAGTGGAAATCATACAATGGGTTTTGAATAGATGTTAAATCAGTCTGTCACTTCCTGATTAAGCTGTTTTTACCTGGCTGGTAAGTGCTTTGTTTTATAGGCATAGGTGCTACTATTTATTACCCAAGTGTCATTAACACTCTTCAGATCCAGGGCTACTGAATTGGTTGCTTTAGTTACTCATTTGTTATTTAAATTACTTTTATTTAACTAGGATGCAGACTTTGCTACAGAAGCTGCAAATTTGTGTTTTGTTTGGCTGATTCTAATGGCTTAAAAATAAATTTGCATGCCTTTGTGGGCATGACCTGCAGAGTTTGGCCAAAGATTCCATCACTTCCCATTATATTTCAGCAGGCTCTTTCCACACATAGGCATAACTCTACTCAACACAGCATCCTAAATCTAACCTCCACTTTACTACTGCTCTACGTCATCATTATTATCTCTCACCTAAATGATTGTTATAATCTAATTATTGGTCTTTCTGTTTCCCTCTTGCCACCTTAACTCTATATTCCTCATAAAACGGACAGATGATCCTGTAAAAAGAGTTCATCAGCCTCTCATAGCTTCATGTCTCGCTGGAATAAAACCTAATATTCTTATCACAGGATTCACTAATGCAATGGTGTGAAATATGTATAGCTCTCCATTTACTGGATACACGGTAAAACCATGACTCCTTCCCACCAAAGTTTCTTCTTTCTACCTCCACCATCACTGAGTGTCAACTAATCTGGCCAATGAGTTGTTTGAGGAAGTAATGTGTCACTTCTACTCTGGGACATTAATTGCTAATAGGAGACCCTTCAGAGATTTTTTTTCCCCCTGCCACCATGATCAGTAATGCTCCTGATAGTGGCTCTTCTGTCCCACTGGTTCTCAGGACAAGGCTGACCTGCTGCAGAACCTCTAACATAATTGAAAGAGATGTGGTGTGAGCCAGAAATAAACCTTAGATGTCTTCAGCCCTAGATACTTGGGGATTGCTTGTTATCACAGCATGATCCTGCACAACCTGACTGTTAGTCTGACTCTTACCTAGGAGGTCCTAAATGACCTCACTAGCACCTACATCTCTGACCTCTCCTCCCACCTCTTTCCTCCATTCTTATTCTTATCTGGTATACTTGCTGTCCTAGAGCATACCACCTTTATTCCCAACCCAGGGCCTTTGCATTCTGTAAAGTGCTTTATGGCTGCATCTTTACTCCTCACTTCAACCAGATCCTTGGTCAAAAGTCTCCTTCTTACAGAAGATGTCCATGACTATATGTCTAAAGGAGTGTCCCTTACTACCCTTTCTAGTCCCACCCCTTTCACTTTTTTCTGTACCTTAAACAGTTCTTCTTTATCATTTGCCTTTCTGTCTCTAAAGCAAAAATATAAACTCTTTGAGATCAGAGATATTATTTTGCTCACAGATGCTTTCCCCAAACCTTGAGCCATGCCTGGAGTAGAGTAGATGATTGCTAAATATTAATATTTTTTGAAAGAATGAGTTTATTTGGGCATATCTCCTACCCATCAGTTCTCTCTTCTAAAAGTATAAATTAACAGCTACTTCAACCTACTCCATACGCTTATGTTATACTTCTAAAAGTAAACAGCATAATGTGTTTTGCTTTCTCACCACAATGACAGGTTAATTCACTTAATTATTCCTGTCTGAGGTGTTGGGGGGAAGAGCCTGGTGGGCTACAGTCCATGGGGCCGCAAAGAGTCAAGGGTCCACACCACTGAGTGACTAAACACAGCACACAGCAAAGTGTTAAAAAGAAACATCCTGACAAATGAAGCATTTGGGCTAGTGCGTTTGACTTTCTTAGATCCTTAGGTATTTTACAGCCTCAATCTTGTTTCTTATGTTGAAATAATTTCAGAAGGAACTAACATTCATTGGAAAGCTGCAGGGGAAGTTGAAATCCTTCATTCTTCTCAAAAGAGGACCTGTTTATCACTTATCTTGAAGGCACTGGCAGAGTTTTGCTTTGTCATACAAAGTTTATTGATTCTTTTGTAGCAGCCTTGTTTGAAAATTAATTTGGAATTTAAGCAATGACCTCTTTGAGAAATAGTGAACATTAATTTTTTTATGCTGAGCCTTCTGAGCGTTTAGTAATGGGGTATGAGTCACATTGAAATAGAAGCTTCATTTTCCACTCTGAATTTTACACAATATGATTTTACCTATAAAAGACAGCACATCTCAGTAAACTCAGGAAATATAAATTTATAATTTCCCTCTTCTTAGAGTCGGTCATACAATACAATTACCATAAGAAGATTGCTTTAAACATGCAATTATAAATATGGCATGATTCTATAAATTATCTGTAATTTATTTATAAATCTTCTGCAAGGGCTAATGTTTAACACATGCACATATTTTTTTTATATTCCCTTTCCCTTCAGTACTGTCATATCATTAGATAAATATACTTAATGAGGGTTTATTATGGAAATAAAATAATCTAAACAGTATTGTATGGTCTACTGTATTATGAAAGAGCTATTTTAAAAGCCTATTAAAGTTTCTGCTTGGGCTTGTTCAAGTTCATATGAGTGAGGAATGATAACCTAGAAGAAAATTCCTATTTTGATTATTCAATCAAATACATTCTCCTGTATTATTCAATCAAATCAGCTCTTTTCTCTTTCTGCTACTCTTTGTCCCTAAGTCACAGTAAGATAAAGCTATAAGTCAAGAGAATAATTTCTTCTTCACAACACTGTCAGAGGTTTTAAAAAAACTGAGTCGTGAGTCAACCTTTTCGTGTACTAGAAAAGTAGAAAAAAAGTTTCTTATCAAAAGCTGCTCTAGTTTCTAAGAATCAGTTTTTGTTTTGTTTTGTTTTTTTAAAGAACGATGTTAGAATTTGTAGTTAGATTTTGCAAGTTGTATATGTCACAGGCACATTAGACATGGTATTGTAATCAAGGTGGTATTCTTTAACCTTGCTGACAATGGGGTATTTCAGTTTTCATTCCTAAAATGGGATTCCCCCAATGAGGCAGAGGACCATTTATGACATTTTTGGATCACAGAAATGGCTTACATACCCAATCCCAATCTATTTGACATAGTTTACCTACCCTACCAAGCTTTCCAAATAAAACAAACATCAATCAAACTAACCCCATGATTTGAGTTCTGGGGTCTTATCCTAAACATCACTATATCCTTAGCACCTAAGCGCACCTTTCACCTACCAGCTGCTAATTGAGATAATGCATACAGAGAGGCATAAGTGACTTACCATCAGAAAGACACTAAAACAAACGTGAAGGAGGACTCAGAAATGTTTTGTAGAAACCCTACCGTATGTATGTACTTACATACACAAATAGAGATGTCAGTGACAGAGAAAGGAACAGGCAATGTTGGAAATGTAGCGTTATAATTTAATGGTGCTTCTGCATGTCTAATTCACAAGGCATCTAATAGAGTGACAGCATCTATACTGTGATTTTTCCATTTATTTTCCACATAGTCTTTTAAGGACAACCTATGACAATGATCTTCAAGAAAATTCTCTCCTTTTTATAAAAATCAAAGCAAATATTGCATTACTGCCCCTGAAATAAAATCTTACTCAAAATTTCAACCACCTCAACATATAAACACAGATAAGAGCACAAGTGGAAGACCCATTCTATTCGTTTCTCCTTACTCAACACATATGGTGGCCTCCATGGTAGCCCCCAAGGCCATTACAGAGAACTCTAGGGCCGTAGTTAGAAAAGCAGTGACTCAGATGCATAGGAAACGGGTAGCTTTCAACCGCACCCAACAGATGTATTTATATCAGTGCTGCATGCACTAAACAGATAATGGCATAAATATTACACATGCATATAGTTTGCAGTATATAAACTTACTATTTTAAGTTTAATATGAATATACACATCTCTAGATCTATACAAAAACATTATTCTTAAACTGGCTGGTAAAGACAAATGAAAAAAATAAAAATCATAATTTGGTTCCATATTGTGATTGTGTAAAACAAGGGGTGATGTATTTTTCTTCTATTGGACATATTTTCAGAATCATGCATGGAAATATATATATATACCCTGTGTCGTTTATAACAGTGCTACAAATAACTAGGATTATGCTCATTAGCAAACATTGCTTCTTTTCTGAAGGGGATGCCAGGCAGACATGGCTGAAAGGAAAGTCTTTTTTAGACAGAAGAGACAAACCTGGAAATAGGAATCTATATGTTGGTCCTGTGACTATTTAATGCAGTGTTTTGTAAGAGAGAGAGAAAGAAAGATCGTGCTTTGTGTGACATCCTACAAGCACCACAAAGAAATCTGATGTTCGTCTTAACCAGACACAGCTATGATTTTGCCATCTAGTTTCTCAGAAATATTCATTGTATCAGAAGAACTTTCCACGCTAAGGGCCAAATGTGACAGAAGGAAGGAAGGAAAAAATCAACCAGACAGTTCTTTTTAAAAAAATTCTTTATCTCACCACTAAGTTTGGACAAGTAACTGACAAGAAGGAAAGAGAGCTTTGCATAAGGAATTAAAACTTAGTTGTTAAGTTGCCCTTCAATTTTCTTCGATCCCCATCTTACCCCATTTTCTCATCTGTGTTGCTTGTGTTGTTGTGCTTGCAGTTGTTTTTCTTATGGATAATTTTTGCCTCTAAATACTGAGAAAGAATAATCAGGTGCTTGAGGAGTGGTGTCTCTGTTCATCTCCCCACACGTGATCGCTTTCTGTCTGGTGCTTTGTCATGGTGCCTCCAGAGCAGACTTCCTCTGCTTCCTTTGTTATCCTTGCCTGATAAATAAACAGCGCAAAATTACCGAACTTATTATGGTAATCGAGAAAAGGAAACGATCTCTGAGCCTGTCCCCCATCTATTTCTCTGCCGCGGCAAAAGTTGGCAAAACCTGTGCTAAATCTCAGTTGCTACTGTAACATCAGCCCCTCTCCTGCAGCCTCTTTTATTCCTGCAGCCCCCCACCCTCTGTGATGACTGTTTTCTGTCCATCTTGAGCTGGGTGTCAGTTCATTTAGATTTACATCAAGTAGTAAATTAAAATAATCACTCAGCAAACACTCTGAGCTCAGTTTTCCCTTTCAGTCAGGAGTTGCACGAGCTGCTTGAAGCATTCAAGCAGAAAATATTGCTGTCTAGATATTTGTCCTCTGGGTGATAAAGGAGGCATTGTCTTGGGACCCACTCAGGCCTCCGAGCCGCTCGTTGCTGTGCATCACAGCTGTGAAGTGTGCTTTGTTATGTGTCTGAGGACTCGGGTTCAAGACCTTGTTTTTCTTGAAATACCAGACTGATCAGAGCTGCATATGTTCGGGGGAAAGCAGGGGTCGGTGGTTCTCTGTCCACATTTTTACTAGATTATTCTTGGACAGAACTCTGGGAAAATACCCTGCAGCCTGAACCATCCCAAGAGTTTTGCTTTGTTTTAATTCATTTTCTTTCTTTCTCTTTTTTGTATCTCTCTTTCTTTTCGTTTTTTTTTTTTCATCCTTCAGATTTTGCTTGGTTGCAGTGCTAGAAAATGCTAGAGTTCATCTGCATAAGTCAGAAACAAAGGCTTACAGCACTGCTCTGAACCCAGTGCCATGATGCAGCAAGTTATAAACCCGTTTCTTTGTGTTCTCATTACTGTACAGCTACCTGCCTGTTTAGAAAGCAAAATGTGGAGTTCAGTCACCTGGGATGAAATATAGAATAGGTTAAAGACATTTTTCACCATTTGTAAACGATCAGTGGAATTTGAAATGAGAAGTTGATAAAGGCAAATGAATCAGTTTTTGCTTGGAATGAGAACCTTTTTTTAAAGGAAAGATAAAAATTATCTTTTGAAACTCTCTAAGCCATTGTATTTTTATTACAGGATTTTTGCAGGTAGGTTATTGCTATCAGTGTTTGAAAGAGTAAAATATTTGTTGCTTTAAGTAATGAAAGAAAAATATCAAATGATAAGGGGTGTGGTGGTAGGCAGCTAAATGAAAATTAGAATCTTGAGTCAATTCTCTGAATTTTTCCAAATAGTTCCTCATGCTTGGCTAATCGACTGCTGTTATCAATTTTCGGCCAGATATTTGACATTGGGTTGCATTTGTATCTAAGCCAAGGTATCTATTGCAAATGTGATATTTGATACATTCCTCATGTCTATGTTATGGCTAAATATATACCTCCAATTATAAAATTCTCTACTCACACATGGAAAATGAAGTCCCAAAATAAGCAAAAAATCAATGTGAAAGAAATGGGATAGACACATATATTTACATACACATACATATGGTCACACACTTGATTTCCTTATGAATGAATGATTTCATATTCTTGAATTAAAATGCATTGCATTTTGGGGTGTTTTCACTCAGTGGCAACTGAAGCTGTGGCTGCAAATCTCACCCCTTGGACAGTATGAATCTTCCCAGTAAGGCTATATCTTCAAGACCCAGAGGTGTCCTTCCACTGGCAATACTAAGCCCTCAAATTGTGCCAAAGCGTGTGAAAATAAATGGAAAGCATCACCACCACAGAGTAAAATTATATATCATTTCAGTCATATATTATGGTTCATGATGTTTTGTGTCTGGCAAGTACCAATTTAGTTCAGAAATATAGGCTAAAAGAACCAAACCAGCATCTTTACTTCTGATTTGCTTGGGCTGCAATCAGAGAAGCTTATGTGATGACCTGCTTTAATGGGCTATAGTCCATGGGGTTGCAAAAGTCAGACACAACTGAGCAAATAGCGCTTTCACTTTTACCCATGATAGTTGCATAACGTTGAGCAAGTTACCTAACCACTATGGGGATTCAGTTTTTCTACATGTACAATGGGAATATTCTCAATATGGCCTCATTTGGCTGTTTAAATTATTTCATGCTTGATGCACATTCAGTTCTTAGAAGAGTGTCTGGCACATAGCAAATATTCAACAAATATTTCATTAATGATAGTGATGGTGGAAATAATGATGATAATCCTCATGATAAGTATAAGAGTTATCCTAAATCCAGGAAATACAATTTGGGTTGCAGTTTTGTTCCGTTTTTCTAGGGGTCATGTACGTATACATCAGAATTAGGTTGTCCTGTACTAGAATCTCCATTCAGTCATTTACTAACTATATGCACAGGCAAAGAAAATGGCAACCCACTCCAGTATTCTTGCCTGGGAAATCCCATGGACAGAGGAGCCTGGTGGGCTATAGTCCACAGGGTCACAAGAGTCAGACACAACTGAACAACTGAACCCTATACGTCCTTACATGCATGGGCAAATTACTTAGCTCCTCTAAGTTTTATTTTCTATGTGATAATAATAGCCTCATAGGACTATTCTAAATATGAAAATAGATGCTGCACGTAAGTTGTTTAGAACAGTACGTGACCAAACAGGGCTGCCCCTAAGGCTTGCGGTACCTCAGGTTCAAAAAAAGAAATCTCTTTCTAGAGAAAGACAAATATCATATATTAACTCATATATATGGAATCTAGAAAGATGGCACCAACAACCCTACCTGCAGGGCAGCAAAGGAGACACAGACAGAAAGAACAAACACTTTTAGACTCAGTGGGAGGAGGAAAGTTTGGGATGATTTGAGAGAATAGCTTTGAAGCATACACATTACCATATGTAAAACAGAGAGCCACAGTGGTAGTTTGATGTATGACACAGGCACCCAAAGTCAGCGCTTTGTGACAACCTGGAGGGATGGGGTGGGGAAGGAGGTGGGAGGGGGTTGCAGATGGAGAGGACAAGTGTATGCATATGGTCAGTTCATACTGATGAATGGCAAAAACCATCACAATATGGTAAAGTTATTAGCCTTCAATTAAAAATAAATTTAAAAAATCTCTTCCTATATAACCGTTTACATAGCATTATAAAATTCAAGAACCAATCATCTAAAATTTAGAAAACTGGTTAGAGAAGAAAGCGTAAGTGTTTTTTTCTCGTGTAATTGATATACATGAAAATTATTCAGTGTCCGAGCACCACTTCTTCCTGTTCAGGTACAGATACTTCTCTTCATAGTCTTCTTTATTTATTTACTATTTCTGACAAAAATCAGAACTCTCACAATGAGAAAAAGGGTATAATGCTGTAATTACTTACAATGTCATGAATCTTTGGAATCTGTATCTGTGAAATAATATTGATCTTCTTGTGTCTGCAGTTCCCTTGTACCATTTTTTAAGTGCTGATTATAGCAGCCCTTAAGTCACCTCATCAGCCACTGTATTGCCCATAAATACTGGTTTCCAATAGTTATCTCAGAGGCTTAACAGAAACAACCTCTGTTGACAACCACAGGTGTAAGTCTTGCCTAGAGTATGCAAGAAGATGTGCAGAATAATTTGTTTCCTGATTATGTTAGTTTTACAGTTCAGAAGTCCATGGTGTGCATGGAGAGCAACACATAGTCCATCCGTGTTTTCTCTTGAACTAATTAGGCTGTCATCATTGCATTCCTTGAATGTGATCTCTATCAAGGTTGCTTGCCCTCCACACACCTCCACTGGTGGGGAGGGTAAACAAAGGATAAGAGATTAAGCAAGAATGGTTCTATTCGCATAAGAAATGTCTGCCCTTGGATCAGCCTGGCTTAAACCTACCTAGGTGATTTGACATAATGTGAAGAAAGCAATTAATCAGAACATTAATGGAAAGGACCTATTGGCACTGTGGAGCAATGATCTTTGAAGTCTTCAGAGGAGATAGTTGTGACCACCTGGAGGACTGCCTGGTACATAGCACAGAGTGTGTGGAAGGGATGGTCTGACTTCTCAGAATGCTGACAACAGTGTCACTCAGGGAAAATGACATCTGTACCCACATCACCCTTAGCTACTGCAGACTGAAGGTGGTACTGTGGTTGATTTGTTAAATCTCATGGACAGATGAGATTTAATGCATTGTTACACATACGGCTCAAACCAAAGGTTGGCACAGAACTGTTGTATCCTCCTGTGTCTGACTTGAGCATCACATCATTCAGACGTGACACGCCAAAAAAAAAAAAGTACTGCACTGACCAGTAGGAGAAATTCATTTTACCAGTTCACCCTCCTGGCAGTGGCTGGCTGTGTGGTCCCAGGGCAGACAAGAATGACCCGGGAGCTTCTGGGGCATCCAGTTGATCCCATGATTGCAGGGAATGTCATAGCGCCACCAAGAAGAGAAACAAGTCAAGACTTAGAAGGATCCTGATTTGGGCTCAGGTAAACCTGCTAAAATAGCCAGAGAGAGACCAGTAAAAATGTGAGGAAATCACCCTGTGGCTGGAATGGGATTTTCTCCTTGGGTAGGGCAGGAAAAGCAGAGGGAGGAATGGGTATAGAAAGGAGAGGCAACAGCCTCAGTGAAAAACAGAGAAATATGAAGGACCTAGTTGTTGAAAAAAATTCAGGGAGTAAGGTACAGGCTTGTGCAAGGGGTTGTTGGAGGCGCTGAAGTAGATGCAGACAGAGACTAGAGATCAACTTGAAATGTTAGGTTGAGGCCAAGTCTTGGAGAACTTTGAGTACAAATGGTATCTCTATAAGTTTTAGGGAGCAATTTAATACTAGGATCTGGGCATTAGAAACCCTATTTCAGGTTCAAAGGAAGAAGAGTGGATTGTTGAAAGATTTTCAAGCAAAGGAGTGATCCCTGCTTCCTAAATATGCTGGTAAAACTTTATAGGTTAGATAACCATGGGAGAGGCCAGAGAAGAAGGTGAATTAAGGGGCTATGTACTTCCTTCAGGGAAGAGATAAAGAACACCGCAATTAGAAGAACAGAATGAGAAAGGAGAGGAGGACACCCATGATTCTTAAGGGTTAAGGTCAGCAGACTTTGAGGACTAATCAGATGGAGGTTGGAGGAATAGACTGGCCATTTGGTGTTACAATAACTAAGAGGCTTATTCACTCAGTCCATGACATTTTATTGAGTAAGTGCCCTCCCTGGGCAGGAAATGCAAGAGGAGCGGCAAGTCTGGACTCTCAAAGGGTGAAAATCATCTATATGTCACATATGCAGAAACTGTTAGACCTCTCTTAGTAGTGGTGGGTTCTAGAGCCCAGGGATCTGTATTATTAACAATTACCCTTGGTAACACTTTTCATCAGCTTTCCTGGTGGCTCAGACTGTAAAGAGTCTGCCTGCAATGCAGAGACCCGGGTCAGGAAAATACCTTGGAGAAGAAAATGGCAATCCACTCTGGTATTCTTGCCTGGAAAATCCCATGGACAGAGGAGCCTAGCAGGCTACAGTCCATGGGGTTGCAAAGAGTCAGACATGACTGAACAACTAACACACACACAGCACTTTTCATCAGTACCATTTAGGAAACACTGTGTGAAATAATGCATTTGATTTTGGATTGGAGGAGATAACCTATATATAGAGAAATTACATAAATGCATATACAGTGGATTCTACTACACTTCCACAGGCATCAGAGGCAGAAGAGGTTAAGATGAGATATGCTATACTATGCTATGAGGAAAAGAAACAGAAGTTAAAACAATAAGAAGCAAACTCTTCAGAGAACACCTCTCTCTCGATCTGAGAAATGGAACTCGAAACTTCTGCCAATAGAAATTTCTCCTTTGCTGACTGAAAGATTGGCTCCCATCCAAATCCAGCTGCTGGCTTTAGGATCAATTATGGTGATTGACAGGCTTCACTGATGGCTCAGCAGGAGATGTGGGTTTGATCCCCGGGTTGGGAAGATTCCCTGGAGAAGGAAGTGGCAACCCACTCCAGTATTCTTGCCTGGGAAATCCCATGGACAGAGGATCCTTGTGGGCTATTGTCCATGGGGTCCTGAAGAGTTGGACATGATTGAGCTACTGAGCACACACCTGTCTTGAAGCCCACATTTTATTTATCTGTTGCTCCACTGGAAAGCCAGCACCAACGAAGGTAAAGGACTTTCTGGTTGAGGGGTGGAAAAGAGAGAGAAGGGGTTTTTTGTTCACTGTATCACTCTCCATCCTCATCAGAACAGTGAAGGAGGTGGAATTTGATTTTAGTGCACTCCTTAACCAGAATGCTTGTTATGCAGGCGGTCCCCAATCACTGTGAAACGTGGCATCAGCACACTACACTGCATAGGCTAGAATTCCATGTACCTCATGGTTCCTTGTTTCTACATCTAAGATCTAGCTTTCTTCCACAGCTCCATTTATCTTTTTTTTCTCCAAAAGGCACCACTGTTCTAATCTTCTACTTGATTTTTGTCAAAGTTTCAGTGCGTTGTAGTGTCTTAGTATGTTATCTGACCCAGGTAATGTACAGTTTAATAAAAGACTTTTGCAAAGAGTGTGTTAAACTAAAGGGATGACTTAATGATGAAATTTCAGGTGAAAGGAAATATTTTGTTCAGATGGGGAGAAACGAATTAGCCAGGAAACCAGAGGATGAATGAAATTTAGGGAACACTTCTTTTTATAATTAAAATTTTAACTGTAAATTACAAATATGAATTCTAATAATAACAACTTCTTTATGAGCAATTTAGGACATTTAAATGAGATAACATATATAAAGCCCCAGCTGCAAGAATTGGAATTCAATAAATACCAATTTTTCCTTACACCCTTATCTCCATCTGGGTTGATGTGGATTACCCTGTGATCACCTGCTGTGTATTCTTCCCAGGGTATACAGCTAACAATTCGACTTAATTCCAAAGAGAGAATAATGTCAAGAAGGAACTGAGTGTTAAGTCTTACAGCTGGGGAAATTATACACACACACACACACACACACACACACACACACACACACAATATCATTTAATATTGGCAAACAGTCCTATAAAGAAGTTATAAAAATTCTGTCGAAGTGGTTGCTGTACGGTATAATTATGATTGTATGATGGGGATTCTGAAACAGTCATCTCTGGAGGGACGCCAAGCTCTTTCTATGATAATTAATCAACTTAGTGGCCTTTAGAAACAAAAAGCCTAGCTTGACTTACATTTTGATATCTAGAGAACCTTAAATTTTTGGAACTTTTCAACTTGCTGGCACCCTGTTTTGCCTTTCTCTATGTGAAATATATGATGAAGTAAGTGCTCGACTTGTAGAGAAGGGATGCTATGATATTGCTGTGACTGCTCAGATGCCTCTTTCCCTCTTTAACTTTCTGTTTCTCTGGAGTTTTCTGAATAATGGAGGCTTGTCAAAGAACCATGTGCTGGAGGAAGAAAGGTAAGCTACTATGCCTTTGTATTCAACATTGGCTCAAACTGAATGCATATACTCTGCATTGGAAATGCCGTCAATGGCATTCTGGCCGTTTGTAGGTACTCAAATCACTAACCTTGCCAAAGAATAAGTTTGTGAGCTTCCTTTTCAGAGGTTCTGTCTCTGATATTTCAGAAGCATTCAATTATAATTCTGCTGCTTCCTTTTATGTGGCAGTCATGGGTTGTCAGCAAGGATAGAATTAACAGAGGCACGTGAAGTGTGCTCCGGCGTCTCATGCCTAAGGATCTGTATTTCTTTTGTTCATTGTGACAAATGACAGCCTTAAAGATATTTGTCCTGATTCCTTACTGTCCCTATGCAGGTAAAAACTTCCATTGAAGTCAAACAAGCTTCATTGAAGTTAATGGGAAGTAATAACCTTGAAGGGAAGGGAGAACTAGGGTGATTAATTTTAATTAGCCAAACGTAAACAAGCATGTGTCTACAAGCGGTGACAGGAAAGTGGATGTTTGTAACTCCTAACTTAGCTTTAGGGGTCTAGGTAAGGCAATTTTCTAGAGAATCAGAACTATTTCAACCCAGAAATGTAAGACTATCCATGAAGAATAAAATCCATTCTCCATAGGTGTATCTCTGAGATATTCCTTCAAAACATTAATTCAACAAAAAGGTACTAATATATGATCACATGCCAAACACCTTCCAGGCCCTGGAGGTAGAAAGAAGAGGACAAATAGTTGCCCATATGGAGTAATCATTCAGTCTATGGAAATAGCACAGTGAACAATTCTGTGACAAGTTATTAATTTGTATCTCTACCAATCATTTATTCATTTATTGATTTATTCAAGAAATATTTAACAGATGCCTTCTAAGTTTTGTGTATGTTTGTTTGTTTTTTGCACTGTTCTTGTAACAAGAATGTGCAAAGTACTATTGGAATTCAGTGGAATAGGAATTTGATTTGGAATGGGAGGTTGAGTTATAATCATGTAAAGCTTCTCAGAGACAGTGCCATTTGACCTCAGCTTCACATGAATAATGTTTAGTTAGGCAAAGAATCTCAACATTAAAAAAACTAAGATCATGGCATTCAGTTCCATCACTTTTATGGGAAATAGAAGGGAAAAAAGTGAAAACGGCAACAGATTTCATTTTCTTGGGCTCCAAAATCACTGTGGACAATGACTGCAGCCATGAAATTAATAGACACTTGCTCTTTGGAAGGAAAGCTATGAAAAAACTAGATAGTGTGTTCAAAACCAGAGCCATCACTTTGCCGACAAAGGTATACAGTCAAAGTTATGTTTTTTTCAGTAGTTATGTATGGATGTGAGAGTTGGACTGTAAAGAAGGCAGAGTATGAAAGAATTGATGCTTTTGAATTGCAGTGCTGGAGAAGGACCTTGAGAGTCCCTTGGACTGCAAGAACAAACTAGTCAATCCTAAAGAAAATCAGTCCTGAATATTCATTGGAAGGACTGATGCTGAAGTTGAAGCTCCAAAACTTTGGCCACTTGATGTGAAGAGCCAGCTCATTGAGAAAGACCCTGATGCTGGGAAATATTGAAGGCAAAAGGAGAAGGGGGTAACAGAGGGTCTGAGATGGTTAGATAACCTCATTGACTCAAAGGACATGAATTTGAGCAAACTCTGGGTGATAGTGGAGGACAGAGGAGCCTGGAATACTGCAACCCATGGGGTCACAAAGAGTTGGACACAACTTAGTGACTGAAAAAGGAAAATAAAAAGGAAAACATGGGATATAAAAATTATATAAGGAGAGGTATGAAGCACAGAACCTCAGGGCATGTTCAAGAAAAAATATGAACTACGTGAGGGCTCTGGTATGGAAACTGCAGACTACAGTCCTCTAGCCAAATCTAGATTCCCATATATTTTTGTACAGTCCATTAGGTAAGAATATTCCTAACAATTTTTAAAAGTTGAAAAAAGTCAAAAGAACCCTCTTTCATGAAGTGTGAAAATTATGAGCAATTCAAATTTCAGTTTGTATGAATGAAATTCTATTGGAACACAACAACTCAACACAACAACATTTATTCCATGTTGTATATGGCTGCCTTTGCTCCACCCAGCAGAGTGAGATGGTAGCTGCAAGACTGTATGATCCACAAGCCCCAAATATTTGCTATCCAGCCCTTTGTTGACAAAGTTCACCAGCACCAACTCTAGTATATAACGTAGACATAGATTGAGACCAAATTGTGATAAAATGTCAATAGTATTTCAATGAATTTAGACTTTTTCTTCTGAAAACTGGTGAATAAAAAAGCTTAAGGTTTATTTTTATGTTATAAAAATAACATTGTGATGACTTTGACATTCGTTAAATTGATAGAACTTTCCATTCACACATAAGTGCCCCATGATCACAGAAGCATGATCAGGATACCTAACAAATGTCTACAGTTCCTAAAGATAATTAAGAGATAGCTCAGATGTGTCAAGGCTTATAGGTCAAAGAGAAAAAAAATGAGTTTTATGTTTATAAAATCTCCAAAGTGACTATTTGGCAGAGAATTTCCTATGGAAGGAAGTCAGACATGTACTTAATTTATGGTGTAGTGACTAAAGACTGAAAAAAGATTGTCATGTGATTAAAGCTATTTTTCCAATGTTTTTGAACAAAAAGAATACCTCCTTTCAGTTCAGTTCAATTCAGTTGCTCAGTCGTGTCTGACTCTTTGTGGTCCCATGTACTGCAGCATGCCAGGCTTCCCTGTCCACCAACTCCTGGAGCTTGCTCAAACTCATGTCCATCGAGTCAGTGATGCCATCCAACCATCTCATCCTCTGTCGTCCCCTTCTCCTCCTGCCTTCAGTCTTTCCCAGCATCAGGGTCTTTTCTAAGGAGTCAGTTCTTTGCATCAAGTGGTCAAAGGACTGGAGTTTCAGCTTCAACATCAGTCCTTCCAATAACTATTCAGGACTGATTTCCTTTAGGATTGATAGGTTTGATCTCCTTGCAGTCCAAGGGACTCTCAAGAGTCTTCTCCAGTACCACAGTTCAAAAGCATCAGTTCTTCAGTGCTCAGCTTTCCTTACAGTCCAACTCTCACATCCATACATGACTATTGGAAAAACCATAGCTTTGACTAGATGGACCTTTGTTGGCAAAGTAATGTCTCTGCTTTGTAATATGCTGTCTAGGTTGGTAATAGCTTTTCTTCCAAGGAGCAAACGTCTTTTAATTTCATGGCTGCAGTCACCATCTGCAGTGATTTTGGAGCCCCAAAAAATAAACTCTCTCACTGTTTCTATTGTTTCCCCATCCATATGTCATGAAGTGATGGGACCAGATGCCATGATCTTAGTTTTCTGAATGTTGAGTGTTAAGCCAACTTTTTCACTCTCCTCTTTCACTTTCATCAAGAGGCTCTTTAGTTCTTCTTTGCTTTCTGCCATAAGGGTGGTGTCATCTACTTATTGATATTATTGGTATTTTTCCCAGAAATCTTGATTCCAGCTTCTGCTTCATCCAGCCCAGCATTTTACATGATGTACACTGTATTTAGTTTAAGCAAGCAGGGTGACAATATACAGTCTTGACATTCTCCTTTACCAATCTGGAACCAGTTTATTGTTCCATGTCTGGTTCTAACTGTTACTCCTCTACCTGTACACAGATTTCTCAGGAGAGAGGTAAGGTAGTCTGGTGTTCTCATCTCTTTAAGAATTGTCCACAATTTGTTGTGATCCACACAGTCAAAGGCTTTGGTATAGTCAATAAAGGGGAAGTAGATGTTTTTCTGATATTCTCTTGCTCTTTCAATGATTCAATGGCTTTTGGCAACTTGATCTCTCATTCTCTGTCTTTTCTAAACTTAGTTTTAACATCTGGAAGTTCACGATTCATGTACTATTGAAGCCTGGCTTGGAGAATTTTGAGCATTACCTTGCTAGTGTGAGAGATGAGTGCAATTGTGCGGTAGTTTGAGTGCCAACATTCTTTGGCATTGCCTTTCTTTGGGATTGGAATGAAAACTGACATTTTCCAGTCCTGTGGCCATTGCTATGTTTTCCAAATTTGCCAGTGTATTGCCTGCAGCACTTTAATGACACCACCTTTTAGGATTTGAAATAGCTCAATTGGAATTCCATTACTTTCACTAGCTTTGTTTGTTCGTAGTGATGCTTCCCAAAGCCCTCTTGACCACATTCCAGGATGTCTGACTCTAGGTGAGTGATCACACCACCTTTGTGCTTATCTGGGTCATGAAGATCTTTTTGTATAGTTTTTCTGTGTATTTTTGCCACCTCTTCTTAATGGCTTCTGCTTCTGTTAGGTCCATATCATTTCTGTCCTTTATTGTGCCCATCTTTGCATGAAATGTTCCCTTGGTATCTCTAATTTTCTTGAAGAGATCTCTCTCTATCCTATTGTTTCCTCCAGTTCTTTGCATTGATCACTGAGGAAGGCTTTCTAATCTCTCCATGCTTTTCTTTGTAACTTTGCACTCAAATGGATATATCTTTCCTTTTCTCCTTTGCCTTTAGCTTCTTTACTATTCTCAGCAATTTGTAAGGCCTCATCAGACAACCATTTTGCCTTTTTGCATTTCTTTTTCTTGGGGATGGTCTTGATCTGTGCCTCCTTTACAATGTCACGAACCTCCATCCATAGTTCTTCACATACTCTATCAGATCTAATCCCTTGAATCTATTTGTCACTTCCACTGTATAATCGTAATGGATTTGATTTAGGTCAAATTTGAGTGGTCTAGTGGTTTTCCCTACTTTCTTCAATTTAATTCTGAATTTGGCAATAAGGAGTTCATGATCTGAGGCACAGCCAGCTCCTGGTCTTATTTTTGCTGACTGTTTATAGCTTGCCCATCTTCGCCTGCAAAAAATATAGTCAATCTCATTTTGGTATTTTCCATCTGGTGATGTCCATGTGTAAGAGTCTTCTCTTAAGTTGTTGGAAGAAGGTATTTGCTATGACCAGTGTGTTTTTTTACTTTCTTTCATGTCAAAAAAAGGTCACAGGCCATTTTGCATGAAAACAGTTAAATGTGTGTAAGAAAATGAATAATGAAATCACACATTTAAATTTAATTTACAAAACATAAACAGACTCGGACACAGAAAACAAACTTTGCTTTAGCAAAGGTAAATGGGAGAGAGGGATAATTTAGGAGGTGGGATTAGCATATATACACTAGTATATGTAAAATAGATGACAACCAAGGACCTGGTGGCTCAGTGGTAGAGAACCAGCCTGCCAATGCAGTAGACAAGGTTAGATCCCTGGGTCTGGAAGATCTCCTTGAGGAGGAAATGACAACCCACTCCAGTATTCTTGCTGGGAAAAAATCCCATGGCAGGCTGTAGTCCATGGGGTCGCAAAGAGCCAGACATTTAAGCTACTAAACACACACCACACACACACATGACTTTGCTGTATAATTAAAACTAACATAACATTGTAAATCAACTATACTTAAATTGAAAAAAAAAATTAAGATGCATTTGTAGACACAAAAATAGTAGTATAAATATATGTAAACTTTATTTAATCTTTTGAATACTACTAGTCCATGTGATCGGAGAAGGCAATGGCACCCCACTCCAGTACTCTTGCCTGGAAAATCCTGTGGACGGAGGAGCCTGGTAGGCTGCAGTCCATGGGGTCGCACAGAGTTGGACATGACTGAAGTGACTTAGCAGTAGCAGCAGCAGTCCATGTGATTTCAGGGATCTCACAAAACCATGGGGACTTAAATGTTTATGGTAAAAAGGCAGGAAGTCAACTGGCATATATAATTCCATGGAATAACTTTGACTGAACTGCTTAATAAATTAGATGTTTTACATTGTGCTTGTGTAATCCTATAGCCATCAATTTTTTTAAAAAACCAAAGAAAACATTTGGTTAAACATAGTATCAAAAGCAAACAATTTGGTTGACCATGTACTTTGCAGTTTTTAGACCTGATTGGCTGATTACTTCCAACAGCTAATCCCTTCAGTATTTAATTGATATGTCCTCAACAAAACAAAAGAAGTTTAGGCTAAAAAAATTCAACCATACCATTTGGGTTCTAATTCTAACCTCTTAACTTACCCTTTAGATAAATTCTAAAATTGATTTAGAGGTCAGTTGCAGAACAGACCAATAATACTATCTTTTGCAATTAAATCAAAAGTAGATAGCTTGTTCCTAACAGTTTAGGAACTACCTGGAAAATGACGGATGAAATGCATCTTGGCAGCAGGCTGATAAACTGATGATATTGTCAAAGTTAATCATGCCACAGGAGTCCTCAATCACACAATTAAAAAGCAACCACTGAAAATACAATACTCTGGCTTTCTCTTTAGAAAACTCAGCTGAATCTTGATGAAAAATGCATCCAGTGAGTCCTTTAACATTTTGACTGAGGGGTGATCTGGAGGTCAGCTTTGAGGTCAACAATAGGACAATGTAGTGAAACTTCCATTTCATTGTCAATCAGGCATTTGAATGAAGTTCTTTTTTTATAGACAGAGTAAGAATGAAAGGCCAGTAAGGATACCCTTGGTTGTCAATTACTGTGTGTTTTGTGTCTTGAGTTACTGGCCCTAGAACCTGAAGAACTCTTTCTATTTGCTAATAAATGACCCAAGATTCTTATTTTAACCCCAGAACTCATAGTAAACTTCAGTCTTACTATTTTTGTTTTAGTTATCATTACTATTCCCAATGTCATTCTGTTTATGTAATGCTTTTGACATTTTTATTACCATCACCTCTAATCTTCTTTGATTTTTCACAATAGTCTTGTATCAGTATATCCACGTGACACATGAAAAACATACTTGGTCTTTTATTTTAAAGACTGAAGTCAGACATTTAGATATTTTAATGAGGAAAATTTTTGAGAGTTCAAGAAAATTCAAACTATTCTTCTTAATTACATCTCCCCTACTACAGTCTATAGCCAAATCAAGCATATTCATATTTGGTTAGGTCATGCTTCTATCTGAACACCATACTCTCAGCTGGACATTAAGCCAAAGATGGACTCTTAACAATTTGGTTGGTTAGTAGCCAATTTAGCCCAAAGAAGTTGCTATAGTTTATAACTAGTCAAGTGAATTTCAGATACCACAGAACGAAGAACCTGAACCAAACCCATCAAATTAGAAATTCAACAATTATCCATTAGCATCTCTTTATGGACAAGATATTGTGTTAGGCCATGAAAGACTGATAATAAATAAGATAGTGCTTTTATTTTCAAGATGTTTTACAAACTCTTTGAAAGAAATGTATTAACTTATTAAAGCTCATGTAGAACTTTGTCACTGAAACATCATCCTAATGTAAGCATTTTCAGGAAAGATAAAAGTAATTACTACATTCAAAGTTGAATGGAGTCTACATGATAAATATGTAGTTACAATATTCTTTAAGTTAAAGGATCCAGGATTTGATCATAAAAGACTCATGGACCCCAAAAAAGAGATCTAAATATAATATGTGTAAAAAATTCAAGACAATACGGTGTGTGGGGAAATTAACAAATTAACGTGATGGCGCCAGTCAGGCTCTCTCACCCCATGCTCTCATGCCCTCTCACCCCATGTTCTGTAAACAATGACTTTGCATGGTTATGTTACAGCTGAGATTACTTATAGCTCTGTGCATCTGCATCATGAGGTACTTGTTTGGTCATGGGTTACTTTGTACAGTATGCCAGTATATGCTTCACTTGGAAAAGCCAAGAAGGGTTGTGTGCATGTACACTCTGTCTGCTGCTATGGCTGCGGTGCCAGCCAGAAGAGAAAAAAATGTGTCTGTAGTTCCTATGGCTCCTCGCATTTTCTTCCAGGCTCTTAGCTCAGCACCTTGCCTACCACGGGTTCAGTGAAAAGTGTACACGGTGAGATACAGTGAGACAATTGGTGCTGTGAGCAGGATTAGCAATACATGGTAGAATGAGGACAAATTTTTCAAACAGAATACCTGGATCTAATTCTGTTTTTGCCATGAACTACTTTCATCTTTTGATCTTGAGTAAGTTACTTAACTAATTATCTTTAAAATGGTGATGGAGTTGGGATAGGTACTGAACTAAAGCTGTTTTCACCTTAATTCTTCATTACCTTAAAAATATATTGAATTACTATTAATTACTAAGTATTATCAGATCTATGTATATGCTAGTCCCACTCATGTTAAATGACAAATCCACCAGTCACTTTCCACTGTAGAAAGCACAGTGTAAAATTTTCCTAAAAGTATGACTTGGTTTCTTTAGACTTTCTGAAAGTTCTTTTTTATTTTGGTAATAGGTATGAATGACTGGTTTTCCTTATCACACAGATTAGAATGTTCTTGTTCAGTCACTCAGTCATGTCTGACTCTTTGTGACTCCATGGGCTGCAGTACGCCAGGGTTCCCTGTCTTTCACAATCTCCCGGAGGTTGCTCAAACTCATGTCCATTGAGTCAGTGATGCCATCCAACCATCTCATCCTCTGTTGTCCCCTTCTCCTCCTGCCTTCAATTTTTCCCAGTATCAGGATCTTTTCTAATGAATCGGCTCTTTGCACCAGGTAGACAAAGTATTGGAGTTCAGCATCAGTCCTTCTAATGAAATTCAGGATTGATTTTCTTTAGGATTGACTGGTTTGATCTCCTTGCAGTCCAAGGAACTCTCAAGAGTTATCCAACACCACAACTCAAAAGCATCAATTCTTTTGCATTCAGCCTTCTGAACACCTTCAGAATTTAGAATAGATGATACCAGAAATGTTGAAAACCAAAGAAGGGTGGAGAAGTGTAGAGATATTAAGCTTATAGAAAGACTTTATTTTTCAACTCGTAATGAGATCATTTTAGCCACTTTATTGGGTCTTTTGCATTAAGCTCTTCAATCAGTAACAAATGCATATGTTCTCATGGAAAGTTTCCTGTTAAGGGAAAATCCACCACATTATTTCATTGAATTGGAAGTATAAAAATAGATAACTGTTCAATAAACTAAAACACTATCCTAACAGATATTTACTAAAGATCCATAAAGTATTACATTATTATCTAAGATGGCTAATAAGGATTTTCAACTTTGCTCAGCTTAGTTCTTTGTTGGAGGCAAAATGGTCATGAAATATCAAGAGCTCTAATTCTTGGAGCTTGAAGAAGTTTTTATATCAATTGCTTTTGAACAGTATTAGGCGTACCTATCCAGAGGAACCAAGGTGGAGGATCTTTCAAGGATTGACTACTATTGGGGCCCCAACTAATAATTCCTACTGTGATACACTTCAATGCCAGTCCACAACAAGAAGCTGAGATTGGATTTAGAGCCAATGTAAGCTCTAAATGGAGTTTAGCTGTGAAACAAAACACCTGTCTTTCATCCCAAGCTAAATTGACAAGCAATAATTTAGTTGTCTAAACTGAGAGCTTTCAGGATTCCCGACTGCATAATGTCAAAAGACAATGTATGAAGTTGCATTTGGAAAGTTCAAAGGTAGAATGCCATGTAGGCAAACACATTAAATAACTGGTCTCTTCCCCTCTCTGTCTAACTCTTTCCTCTGTTCTCTCTCCTTTCCTTTGCTACTTTTCCTATGTGTGTAAGGGGTGCGGAGTGGTGGGATGGTGAGAGGGGTGGGCTAGGGTAGAAAGGTTGTAACTAACTATAGAACTTGGATGTGTGTGAAACAAAGGAAATCCTAAATCTAAAAAGCAATTTTTCTTTCTTCTGCTTTCCGCTAGGTGAGCATTTTCGATGATCAGCTGGACTAATCAGAGATTAAAATAGCAGAAAAGCAATAAAGAATCTTTGGGCCCTTCAAAAAAAAAAGAATATTTGGATGAGATTACTAAATTCCTTCACAGCTGCTTATATAAATGCAAAATAATAAAGCCAGGATTTTGTAGTAACTTTTCCCATACAAATTATTCAGATTCCTCTACCTTCCATGTCGGCTTTATTTGTTAAAAATCTGAATACCTGGCATCAGAGCATCCAAATTTAGACCCCTACACTTGAGTAAATTTCACACTTCTCCCACAAAAATTTTAGGATAAGTAGCAAAAATTACTACTGGAGAAGGAAATGGCAACCCACTCCAGCGTTCTTGCCTGGAGAATCCCAGGGACGGGGGAGCCTGGTGGGCTGCCGTCTATGGGGTCGCACAGAGTCAGACACGACTGAAGTGACATAGCAGCAGCAGCAGCAAAAAATAACTATAGCCTTTGTTTCCTACAAACTGAGGCCACATATGCACACCCTAAGCATTTTATGTTTTGTTTTGCAGGTTCACCTACTATCTCTTCTTCTGTCCTCTTTTCCAGAGAGCAAATAAAAGAAGCAGGGTTGATTAGCAAAATGTAACAGACGCTACAAAAGTTGTCAGTTTTCTGCAGAGATAGCTGATTGGACTCTGCCAGCTGTCAATTAGCATTTCCATGTTTTGTTGATGAAGTGGTATTTACTTTTCTGGACTTCCATTGGCTAAGATGTTTAGTGTAATGAATGCTGAACTGAGCCTAGATAATTTTTCAAATCATAGCTTGGGGCTTAACAGCCCTTTAAATGAATTGTATAAACAAGATAGCTGTTAATTCTTAATCAATGTATCATTAATCATCAAATAGTATTAAAAAATAGAAATTGTCCTTAAAAAGCTCAATAAACTCTATTCAGCTTACTGAATTATCCATTCAGGGGCTGTTTTCTCATTCAGAAAGTGTTAAGATTTTAACAGATTTATAATTGAAAATACATATTTCTGTGGACTAGTAACTGGGATATATATATTCATATGTATATGTCTCATATGTGTCTCATGTGGTGGTTTAGTTGCTCAGTCATGTCTGATTCTGTGTTCCATGGACTGTAGTCCACCAGGCTCCTCTGTCCATGGGCTTCTCCAAGCAAGAATACTGGAGTAGGTTGCCATCTCCTTCTCCAGGGGGATCTTCCCCACCCAAGGATTGAACTCGGGTCTCCTGCATTGCAGGTAGATTCTTTACCCACATTCGTCTTCATAAATTAACATGGCCTCAAGAAATTAGTTAACTACTATAGCTTTAAATCTGTATTCATTAATAAAATTGGAAAATATATCCCACAGTTGAATCCCTTGTGTCTTTAGATTGCCAGCAAGCATTGCACTAACCTCATGTTTGGAAATTAGGTGTGGCAAAACATAGAAATTTTGTGTAAGCTTTTCTGTCCTGTAACATGCATGCAGCAATTTAAAATCTCATCTACAATTGCATACACTCAACCTTTGGGAAGCAGTCTAATGATTCTAGCTTACCCCATCTTTTTCTCTGGACTATAATTCTGCCTCACACGTTCATGTGATCCTAGCATAGCATCTGGCATTTGTGCATGTTTAGTCTCTCTGTCATGTCCGATTCTTTGCAACTCTGTGAACTGTAGCCTGCCAGGCTTCTCTGTCCATTGGACTTTTTCCAGGCAAGAATATTAGAGTGGGCTGCCATTTCCTCTTCCAGGGCATCCTTCTGACCCAGGGATCAAACCAGTCTCCTGTGTCTCTTGCACTCCAGGCAGACTCTTTATTGCTGAGTCATTTGTTTCATAAATGAACAAGTGAAGGATGAGGTTGTAAAGTGATGTCAAGGTATAAACACTTTTGTCAGCATTAGACTGTGTTTTTTGTACCTTTTTAAACTTATGTAACCCTTATAAAAATGTTACTAGGTGGGTGGTATCATTCTCATATGTATTATTTATTTTGATGTGAATTTACCTGCAAATAGATATTTAATATTATTTATACATGAAATTAAATTAAATTATATATATAATGATATTTAATATATCACGACCATATTTTTAGAATTCAAATAATGAGAAAAAGCTTACAATGATAGATGTTTTTCTCTCTGAGGCCATTTTCTCCAAGGGAGTATTCTTCATTCTCTTTTCTGGACATATTATGATGCCTGGATGCCTAGAGTGAGTGACAAATTCAACCTGTGGCTTCAGAATGGAGGTAACAGTAAGAAGTATGTCAAAGGATGGGGCTTCCCAAGTGGTTCAGTGGTAAAGAATCTGCCTGCCAATGCAGGAAATACAGGAAATGCAGGTGCAATCCCTGGGTCAGGAAGATTCCCCTGGAGGAAGAAATGGCAACCCACTCCAGTATTCTTGCCTGGAAAAACCCCATGGACAGAAGAGTCTGGAAGGTTATAGTCCATGGGGTCTTGAAGAGTCAGAAACAGCTGAGCACACACGCCTGTTGAAGGATAAATGAGATTTAACCAGCTGAATGCAGATAGGACAATATTGTAAGTAAAGGAGAAGCAAGTAGAAGGCTTGGAACTGGAAGTTGTTGTCATATTTGTGTAGCTGAGAGTGTAAGGTGCCTGTGTGTTTGAGTAAATGGAGGAATATAGGCATCAGGAAGCTGGAAATAAAAGCTTGTACTGTGCATAAGGGACTTACCTTGCTATGTTGATGAATCTGCATTTTATCATGTATTTAGAAAGACAAGTGAAAGTTTAAGGAGACATCAAGTGTGTATTTTAGAAAGACATGGCGACCTTATTGAAGATGGATTGGGGAGGAAAGGAAGCAGGGTTCAACCAGCTTGTTCAGAGTCTATTATGGTCATCCATACAAGAAGCAATGAAGACCTGAATTACAACTATATACTTACTGTGGTCACTGTTAATGCCCTGCCTAAGAGCCCAATTTTTACTTTCATCTGTAATGAAATTCCAGTTGTGTTTGCACATTCACTTCTCAGTGAGGCACCCCACCCCACATTTGGGAATAAATCCTGATTAGTCTAAGACATTTGTGGAAAATCCACTTAACTTGCTACTGACTGACTAAGGGTATATCATGGGATATAAGTTGAACAATGGGATGCAAAGAGAATTTTGCTAGGAGTTTTTGAAAAAAAGTTTCTTTCCTTTTATAAAGAGGTACTGGGCTGGACAGCTCCTTCCACTGATTATTTTCATGCTCAGATAAGATGTTGCAAAACATCTGACCACATGGGAAAAGCAGAAAGAAAGAACCTGGGCTTTTTAATGACATTGTTGAGTTGCTGAGTTAATTCTTATTTTCCTATTGAAAGAAATAATAATTTTTCATTTATCCAATAGGTACAGCTTTTACGCACCTCCTCTCTCTGCTACTGCTGCAAAAAACACCATGTGTTTAGGAAGTTTACCACATACTAAGCACTATCTAAGACAGCTACTGAACAAAGTGAATTCCACTGTCGTCCCTGTTCCACAGATGCAGACATAAGTTCAGTGAGGTTAAGTCATTTTCTGAAGGTCACACAGCCACTGAAGCATAGGGTCAGGCAGACTTTGAATTCACACTTATAGTCAGACTATGAACTTTTAACCTCAATGTCACATTGCCTCTCAAGATGATAGTCAAGGATGGCAGGGTGGAATTTTGAAAAATATATGAGGCTATATTTATATGTGTAAGCTTAGGGACTTGACGTATTAGATAGCAGACAAGCTATAAAAGATAAATACAAGAATTTCTTTTAATTGAGATGAACACTGTTAAGATAAACCGAGGCTTGGACTTAGGGCAGAGTTTTGGGGTTAGGAATTAGACATAAAATGTAGCTGAGTTTGGGACCTGTTAAAAGAATAGTATCTGGAATACGTTGAATAGGCTTTTGGCAATGTGAGAACAGGATTTTAGTTACTATTGCGTTGCCTTGTCTGGGGGAAGGGGGTTGCTTAGCATATGTTTGTGTAATAAAAGCAATTAATACATAAATCACCTTTGAATATGTATATAAGCTGCTCTTTCCCCTACTTTCAACTTCCACCACCTCACTCAGATGGATATATAATCAAAGGTTAATGTAAGAAGCAAAGTGAAGTGAATTCGCTCAGTTGTGTCCGACTTAGCACCTTCCTAATATGAACTTTTTCAGACTTACAAGCATACATGAAAGTGAAAGTGAAGTCGCTCAGTCATGTCTGACTCTTTGTGACCCCATGGACTGTAGCCTACCAGACTCCTCCGTCCCTGGGATTCTCCAGGCAAGAATACTGGAGCGGGTTACCATTTCCTTCTCCAGGGGGATCTTCCCGACCCAGGGGGATCGAACCTGGGTCTCCCTCATTGGAGGCAGACACTTTAACCTCTGAGCCACCAGGGAAGGCCTAAGGGAGAATGTAAACTATCTCCACTGGAGCATGCTTAGTCTTATGTTCATGTAGCAATATATAGCGAAGATGAAATCCTTTCTTTCCAAAAGACTCATTGGTTATATTTCTTACCTGTTCAATTTCAAAGACAAATTCTAAGTCAAATACACATCATAAATATTTTCATCCTTTCACTGGTATTTTCAGTTATCTAACTAGCAATTAGATCATCCCACAAGGTAGTTTTTCAAGTGCTCTGTGTATTTGTTTCCCTGAAAGTGTTAACAGCAAGGGTCAGCAGTCCTATAATGGTTTTGGAATGACAACCGAGTGACAGCATATGGCACTGAGGCCTCTCTTGCCATCCGTGTGGTTGAGGTGCATGTGGCAGAGATACCAGTGACACAACCAGGCACTGTGCTCTTGGACAGGAAAGTGTTTTCTTTTGATGAGCTATTTTTTCTTGCAGTTATTACTGCAAAATGAAATTGAGGGAGAAATAGTTTGTTGTAGCAGTGAGACATTTACCGCAGACTTAAGGGTGACACAGTGAGAATCAACTGCTGAAAATAAAACAAAATCTTGTCAGCCAGCTGCTTTGCCCATTTATTAATTTATTCCAGTTATTTATTCCTGCACTATTTATGGATTACCTCCAAGGTGCCAGGCATGCTACTTATGCACGTATTTGTTTCTACAGCTAGATTGAAAACAACTCGAAGACAGGGAGCGTTTGTAGGTCAGGTTTACATCCTCAAGGCAAAGGTGGGATGGTTTTTTGAACTGAAGGGAACTACACAAGACCCAGGTAACAGGATATCAGAAGAAAACATGGTCCATGGGATTCCAGTCTTGCAATGTACAACAGTCTTCATGGATATGGCCTCTTGGTTGAATAACTTTGATGAACTTGGTTTTCAATGGTGTTCACAGTTTATTCAGGTAATCAGTCAATACATGACACCCAACCACTAGTGTGACAGTCATTTCATTGATTTATTTTAAAGATACCAGGTACCTTTTTGATAAGAAAGACCTTTATTTAAATCCTGACTGTACCGCTTTCAACTGAACATCTGTGGTTGCACCAGTTATTACTTTTAAGCTTTACTTCTTATCTTTTAAAATAGTAATTGATATAAAAATCACATAAAGTGGTATTCAAATCAAATAGTAAATATAAAATGATGAGCATAACATGGAGTACAGGGTAGGTACTCAACTAAAGCTAGTGCATGTAATTAGTTCTTTTTGTCATAATGTTGATGTAATCTAATCTAAACATTGCCTGTGTAGTATTTGACCAGGGATTCCTGGTGGCAGATAACTTTTGTTTTCTTTTTACCTTAGAATGTACTGGCAGTTAGCTATTACCAGTGCTGTGGCATATCATCATTGTTTCTCAGCCATTCCTCCAAACCAGAAAGTACTCTGCAACAAAGAGCTGAAAATTATTGATTAGTACAAGTAAATCCTGGGTGATGAGCTACCTTTGGTGGATACAACCTTTGCTCTGTTCCACAACCACAGGCAAATCCAGTAGCTCTATGCCTTAGTTAGGCAAGTATTCAATGGCAAAAAATGTGAGCAAAGAAAACCTAGCAGCAGACTTAGGTAGTTCAAGTTTAGTGCAGTGACTCAGAAATGTCAAAATGGGCACAGGCATTGATTGTATCTCTTTGTTCTCTGTTATCTTCTGTCTATTGGTTTTGGGGCTTGCCTTCTATGGTTGCTATTTTAGGACCGGAAGATGGCTGCTACAGTTCCAAGTCCTGCCTCTGCTTTCCAGAGGGAAGACTGGCAAAGGTCCCGTCCTTTTGAAGGTTTGTGTTTTTTACTCCAGGAGTATTGTCTTCCTCAGCAGACCTCCAGCTTTACCTTGTAGGTCAGAAGTGAATCAGTCATATGCCCATCTTTAGATCATTTGCTGGCAAAGTTAATGATATTTCAGTGATTAATTAGATCCAGAAGATTGACAGGGACATATCTAGTTTTCACCTCCTCTCTGAACTCACAGGGAAGAAAAGCAACAAATATCTATTGGGAAGGGAACAGGGCCTTCCACACACTATTTGTATTTTGGGAGAAATTGTATTTGGTTAAAATGAAGGACAATTGGGGCATTTGCATTACAAACAGGGTGACCTTTGGCAAGGTACAGAGCTCCTTGAACTTTATTGTGAAATGGGGAAAATAATATCCATCTGAATGTTTGAAAGTTTCCGGCCCAGTCCCTGGTTGCTAGCAGCTTCCCAATAACTGTTGACCTCACTGTGAGCTGTTGACTGAATTTACTGCAAAACTCAGTTTCTTTATCAGCAATATGGGTATGATAATAATGAGTTAATCCTTGCAAACTGGGCAACCTAGCTTCAAAATGGGCTCAGTAATTGTTGATCACGGCAATGGAAGACAATAAAGATGATGTAGATCGCTCAGTCTATTTGGGTAAGGTTCTTTGAGAATATGTATATATATGTATGTATGAGTGGTCGTGCTCAGCTACTTCAGTCTTTACCATCTGGGCAAGCCTCCAGGGAAGCCCATACATATATATGGTGACTAGGTGGGTAAAGAATTTGCTTGCAATCCAGGAGATGCAGGAGAAATGGGTTTGATCCCTGAGTCAAAGATCCCCTGGAAAAGAGCATGACGACCCACTCCAGTATTCCTGCCTGGAGAATCCTATGGACAGAGGAGCCTGGCAAGCTACAGTCCATGGGGCCACAAAGAGTTGGACAGGACTGAGTGACTAACGTGCGCGCGCACACACACACACACACACACACACACACACACACATACACACAAATAGGCTGAAAATATTCATATTCTTGAAGCTCAACTCTAAAAGGGAGATTCATTTGGGCCTTGAAGGACCCTCTATCATTGAGAATTTCTTCATTTAAATTCAAAAGGAGCACTGAGGCAGGTAGTCCTTAATTGTATTAGCTCCTATCAGCTAACACTTTAAAAACAATGAATGAGAAGTATCTTGAGTCTTTCTGTATTTATTTACTGGTTTAGTAGGGACAGATAAGAAATATCCTTTTTTCCCCTCCCTCTTTCTCTGCCTCTAGATTAAAAAAAAAAATTATTTACAGTTCTTGTCAAACAGACACCTCCAAATCCAATTTCTCTCTTAGGATTTTAAAAAGTTGTTTCAGTATGGCCAGCAGGACTGGCTTTTGCCTCAGGCTAGACAAGCCCACCCAGGAATTGTCACGGGTTAAACTCTGGACTGCAATCCCTTCCCAGGGAGAATTCAGAAAGGAGGGGTAAAAGTCTTGGCCTCCTTTGGAGGCTCTGAGAATTCTCCTCTCACTTTGCAGGAAGCTCTGGAGAGTGTTTTGTTTCCTGCTTTACCCCTGCTCTCCCTTTCCTTACCTCCTAATGTTGCAGGAAAGGGGCCCCTTCCAGGACCCGAAACTGGTCTCTTGTCTAACACTCGGAAATGAATTGTCTGAGGAGACGCATATGCTGACAAAGCAAGAGATTTTATTGGGAGAGGGCTCCTGGGTGGAGAGCAGGAGGGCAAGGGAACCCAGGAGAACAGCTCTGTCACATGGCTCGCAGTCTCAGGTTTTATGGTGATGGGATTAGTTTCCAGGTAGTCTTTGGCCAATCATTCTAATTCAGAGTCTTTCCTGGTGGCGCACGCATCGCTCAGCCAAGATGGATGCTAGCGAGAGGGATTCTGGGAAGTGGACGGACACGCGGTGTCTCCTTTTGACCTTTCGCGAACTCTTCCGGTTGGTGGTGGCTTATTAGTTCCGTATTCCTTATCAGGATCTCCTGTCATAAAACAACTCATGCAAATGGTTACTATGGTGCCTGGCCAGGGTGGGCGGTTTCAATCAGTGTGCTTCGCCTAACACGAACAATTATACCATGTTTTAAATATTCCAAATGAAAAGGCCTTTCTCATTCCTCTTAGGGAGATAGGTTATCTTGCCTTCTTCATGCTTAGTGAAGGATTTCTCTAAGTAAAATCCAGGAATCAGGAGAGATCCCTCAAACTCTAAGACTTCTAAAATAAGAAGAACCAGATGGGGTAAAAAAAAAAAAAAGTAGCAAGAAAATTGTACTAGTTGGGCTTGCTAATGTCCTACATCTCCTTGTCTTGTGGCCCCTACTTTATTTTCTTTACTACTCATTCCTCTCCAAGCCTACAACCCAAAGTCAATTGAGTATGTCATTTTCATCATAGAAAAGTCCCTCTCAAACCCTGTAGTTTTGCTTCTTGACTGAAACTACTTTAGTTCAGATATGAAGAGAACCATTCTAGCAGCCTCACCCCCAATCACCACCAGCATCACTCTGCTGTCCAGAGACTGCATCCTGTTAGAAGGCATTGTCCTGCGGGGGCAAACAGGTTATTTCCCTCCTGCAATCCTTCAGCAGCTCCTCACTGCCTGTACAGTTAAGCCCAAGTTCCTGAGCTCTGTATGTAGGGTACAATATAATATAGATATGGCACTATTCTGCTTCTCTTATTATGCTCATATCCTTCTCTTTCTCCATCTGTGATATTGCAATTTATAAAAAGATGCATATATTTGGTCTTCATCCCCATTTCTGGCACAGAGCTCCTAAGATCCTTGGAATTTCCTAAATGATAAGAAGGATAAAGGTGTTTTTTGATATTCATGACAAACCATACCTGAGTTGATGTTAATGTGAGGACTCCTGGAAGGACCTAAATGGGGGTCATTTGCCAAGGAGTCACAGGATTAGAAGGTTGGAACTTTTAGCCCCACCCCCAAGATCTCTGAGGTGAAGATTGAGTTCAGTCACTAATGACCAGTGATTTAATCAATCATGCCTATCGTGAGAGTACCTTGGACTGCAAAGAGATCCAACCAGTCCATCCTAAAGGAGTTAGGTCCTGGGTGTTCATTGGAAGGACTGATGCTGAAACTGAAACTCCAATACTTTGGCCACCTCATGCGAAGAGTTGACCCATTGGAAAAGACCCTGATGCTGGGAGGGATTGGGGGCAGGAGGAGAAGGGGATGACAGAGGATAAGATGGCTAGATGGCATCACTGACTCGATGGACATGAGTTTGAGTAAACTCCGGGAGTTTGTGATGGACAGGGAGACCTGGTGTGCTGCAATTCACGGGGTCGCAAAGAGTCGGACACGACTGAGAGACTGAACTGAACTGAACTGAACTGAACTGATGTAATGAAACCTTCATAAAAACCAAAAGGTAGGGTTCTTTTTTTAACAATTTCAGGTTGGGGAACATGGAGGTGTTGGGAGATTAGGTTGCTTGGAGAGCCTGAGGAAGCTCCATGTTCCTTTCTTCATACCTATCCTGTGCTTCTTTTCTATCTTGCTCTTCCTGAGTTATGTCATTTTCTAGTAACCAGTAATCTAGTAAGTGAACTGTTTTCCTGGGTTCTGTGAGCCACTCTGACAAATTAATTGAGCTCTGGGAGAGGGGTATGGGAACCTCCAGCCTATAGCCAGTTGGTTAGAAGATAGGCGACAATCTGGACTTGCAGTTTGCTTCTGAAATACATGTATGTGTTGGGGGACAGAGGTGGCAGTGAGTAGGGTGCAGTCTTGTGGGAATAACTGAGTCAAATTGTAGGACATCCAGAGATGACACAGAATTGCTTGATGCAAAAACCTCACCCATCTGGTGTCAGAGTGAGCTAGGGTAGTAGAGGAGAGTGATGACAAAGCAGAGACAGACAGGAATGTGTTTTTCCCTGACACCATCTTATTCCTGGCTGCTGCCATGCTCATTTGTCTTAATGCTTCCTTCCATTTAGAATTGAGGGCTGGAGGAGAAGGGGGCAACCGAAAATGAGATGGTTGGATAACATCGCTGACTCAATGGACATGAGTTTGAGCAAACTCTGGGAGAAAGTGAACAGGGAAGCCTAACATGCTGCAGTCCATGGGGTTGCAAAGAGTTGGACACAACTTAGTGACTGAACACCAACAGGACAGCCCTCAGCCCAGGGCCTGGGCACCTGCTTGTTCATCTGTCAGAACCCACACGGCTCCGTTGGCCTCTTGCTTCTGTGTATGTGCTCAGTCTCTCCGTCTCTACACCCATGGGGTGTAGCCTGTCAGGCTTCTCTGCCCATGGGATTTCCCAGGCAAAAATATTGGAATGGCTTTCCATTTCTTCCTCTGGGGGATCTTCCTGACCCAGGGATTGAAACTGCATCTCCTGCTTTGGCAGGCGGATTCTTTACCTCTAGCGCCACCTGGGACACTCTTACTTCTAGTGCTCACTAACTCAATTTGGGAATTATTCTGGGCTCTTCTCTTAGTTTAACACGCCACACCCAACCCGTCAGGAAATGAGAACATTTCCTCCAAAACATGTCCAGAATCTGAACTCCTCTCAGCACCTGGCACCATTACTTCTGACCTGGATTATTGCAAAATTTGCCTAACAAGTCTCCCCACTTCCAGACTGGTCTTCTAAAGTCTGTTTTCAGTACAATAGCAGAGCAAAGCTTTAACAGTGTAAGATCATGCCACTGCTCTATTCCTCTCCTAAAGGGCTCTAATGGCTCCTTATCCACACTCTTGAGTGAAATCCAGAGGTTTCATTAGTGGCCTCCCACTCTCCCCTTGCTCACCCCATCACCCCAGCCACACTAACCTCCTCAATGTTACTTCAACGGCCTAATCTCTCTCCAACTACCTTAGAACTAGCCTATTGTCTGCTTCCTTCCCAATTCCATCCTTCTTCACACACACCCCAAATCTGCTTTCTTCCCTCCAGCATCTCCTTCCACTGTTTGATCTAAAGTCTCCGTCTCAATGAGCCTGGCCTGATGATCTCATTTAAAATTGCAACTCTTCCTGCCCCACATTCCTGATCCCCTTACCATACTGTACGTGTTCCTGTTTCCATAACATTTGTGTAACTACTTGTTTTCTATGCTTGCTGTTTGTTGCTATCTCCTTACCTCTCACCTTTAATGCCCCCAAACTTGGGAGACTATAAACATTTTGAGGTTGACGATCTCTGTGTGGATCTACTGAAGGAATGTCAGAAAAGATTATCTATTCATTTATTTATCTATACATGCTTCTATCATGATTACCACATGCCAAACAACTTGTTTAACCTAGTAGCACACCCATAAAAATGTTCTTTTGTTATATTCAGTATACAGGTGAGGAAACCAGGGTATGCATGCATGTTTAGTCGCTTCAGTAGTGTCTGACTCTTTTGCGACCTGTGGAATGTAGACCACCAGGCTCCTCTGTCCTCGGGGATTCTCCAGGCAAGAATGCTGAATTGGGTTGCCATGCCCTCCTCCAGGGGATCTTCCTTACCTGGGGATCAAACCTACATCTCTTATGTTTCCTGCATTGGCAGGTGGGTCCTTTACCCCTAGTGCCACCTGGGAAGTCTGGAAACCAAGCCATGTAGAGGTAAACATTCTGTCAGGACACATAGCCAGCCAGTGGCACAGCCAGGATCCAAATACAGGTAGGCAGGCTCCTGAGTTCTTGCTCTTCACTGCTGCATCATTTGGCCACTTATTATGCTATGCTGAATAAATTGATCAATGGCTGTTTTCAGACTCAGCTCCAATTCTAAACTACTAAAGCTCTATTCACTACTCTTTTCTTTCTCAGGAAGAATTAGTTGCTCTGTCTTAGTACTTACTGTATGTATTGTAATGCCCCTCCACTGTAGGCTGTAAATTCCTGGAGAGAGAGGATCTAGCTTAGAATTGATCCATTTTGAAGAACACCCATCAACATTTGCTGGTCCAGTTGGAGTTGAAAGAGAACAGTCATAAATTGTTGGTAGAGTTGAATGTTGAAGACTACAAGGTATCCAAAATACTCCAAATGTTACTATTAGCCATTTGAAAAGATAGAATGTTACCGGTACTAAAAAAATTATCTTTCTTTGGCTGACAGACCATTTTTTAAACAGACATCCTAAACACATTTTATCACATTTTATGGTCTTGAAGTCAAGTTCATTGAAACTTGGATACACTTAAATAATGGCATTATCACTGATTAAAGAGATAAAATGGGGAAAAAAGAGTAAATCTCTCCAATAGGACACACCTTAAAACTTCTTTTTCTTTTTTGTCTTTTTGTTTTTTTCTGTCTTTTTTGTCTTCTTTTTGTCTTTCTCTTTTTTGTCTTTTTGGTTTTTTTTTTTTTTTTTTTTTTTTTGTCTTTTTTGTCTTCTTTTGGTCTTTTTCTTTTTTTGTCTTTAGCCATATTAGGTATGTATTTGATATTGCAAAGAAACATAATCAGCAGGGCCTAAACATGAAATGTACCATGCTCACTCTTTTTTTTTTTCCACTTTTTCAGCTACCCAAGGTGCTTTGCTGGGCACTGTGAGGAGTACAGAGAAGGTTATGAGACTATATTTAAACAGATAGTCCTTATGGTCCTTTAATGGGGAAGGTGGAATAATAGGCATTGAATAGAGGAAATAATAATATCGATAACAAACTAACAATAGTGGTTATGGCAATAATAACAGTTCAAAACTCTTCTGATTTATCAGGCATTGTGCTAAAAAGATTCATACTTTTTTTTCCATTTAATTTTCACAGTGATCCAACAAAGAGCCTATTAGTGCCCCCATTTTATAGAGGAAAAGACTGAGGTTCTACAGAACTTAATATAAATAGTCACACGGTTTGTGCCAGAACTGGAAATTGACCCCAAATCTATTGAACAGTAGAGTCTACATTCTAGGATTAAATCTAATAATGGAAAATTCAGGAGCTGGAGGGGGAGAAGAATAATTTCTAGGTCATCCAATATATCTAAGATCTAGGCATTGATAACAACTATGAAGGGAATTAGTAGAAATACTCTGTGATTTTTATTATTCATTTTATGTTCATGGTGGTGATAATGTTGAAATAGTAAACCAGGGTTTCTTATATATTTGCCTTCATGAAGGAAAGGTGTTTAGTGTCATAGCTGTAGATAGATTATCCTTTTAAATACTTTTTTATGCTTTCTCTCCAGCTTTTCTTCTTTCCTTCCCTTTTGTTGTCTGATATTGATGTATCACAGTTCCATATCAGATCAAAAGCATATGGGATTTTGAACTTATTGACACTGTTCTGTTAAAAATTACATTTAGAAGCATGTTAAAAGGTCACTTCTCTGGTTACTTATTTCTTGACACTTTGCAAGCACAGACTGTAGCCTTGGTTCATTAGTCAAGGATATTAACAGCCAGGGTTCGGCTTTCTGAGGTCACATGATACAGCCCAGGCCCACACATATTTCTAAGGCTTGTTAGAGTCTTTATTCTTTAAGAATTTCCCATTAATCTCTGCCCAAGAAGTGCAATAATAGGTTAGTTAGTCATCAGATACAAATCAGAAACATTTCTAGAAGTATCTTTAATAGGATTCATTAGTTCTGCACTTATGTTTTAAGGGAATAAAGGTGGGGGAGGCAAATGCCCCCTCTTCAACACAGAACCTTTTCCAGCTTCAAGAGCATCTCATTTGGGAACCATTGAAATTAAGACACTGAGAATGTGCCAAATGATATGCAGACGATGTGCTTTCCTGTGGAAATGAGGGCTCCTACAATCCTGATTTTTTTCCCCCCACATAGAGGCATCATCTTTGATCATTATCAGATTTTACAACTCATTGTTCCTTTCCAGTCCTCAGGGTGAGAGGATCATGTAAATGGACAGGCAAACACTTGGATTATAGGAAGCATCCGATATTAATAATGGCAATAAAAAATGTTTACCTACCTTGGATAGACTGTGTGTATAGATAGGATTTGTGTGTGTTTGTGCATGTGTGTGTGTGTACCCCTCCACTCAGAAAGGAAATATCAGAAAATCAGGAAATGCATTATAGAGTTTTGTATGCAATATTAGTCCATTTCTTGGCGGAAACCCAAATCTATTGTGGCGAGAAAGTAATAGATGAACTAACTAGGGACTCAGACATACTGGCTAGTGTCCAAGAAACATTAAAAAATTGAGTACTGAACATAGCAAGTAGGATGGTGCATGCAAATTTAGATGTCTTATTGAAAACAGCACATTTATTAATATATTAGACTTGTAGACGTGAGGGTATTTTAATACCTACTCAGAAATTACCCATGGGTCAGCTTCACAGAAATATCACTTGCCTAAGTGTGAGTTTACAAAAAGGGTGCCAGGGATGAGTGATCATGGCTGGACTATTCTAAAGAAAACTAGGAAATAGGCAAAATATGTTATTATCATGATCAGGGCATCATCTTTCTTCTTAATTAACTCAGTACTAATTTGTTGAATGCCCACTATGTGCCAGGCCCTATTCTAAGATGCTCAGAATACCCATATTAAAAAATATATATATATTATCACCCAGGAACTTTTTTTAAAAGCCGGGGTTTATTAAAATAGAGTTTGTATACAGTTAAATTTATCTTTTTTAAAGGTACAGTTTGATGAATTCTGATAAAAGTATACAGGCATATTAACACCATCACAACTAATGTAAAGAATATTTCTGCCTTCCCAGAAAGTTTCTTATTGATCCTTTGTAGTCAAAGTCCTGTTCTGATCCCCATCCCCAGGTAACCATTAATCTAATTTCTGACTCTCTAGTTTTACCTTTTCCAAATGATACATAAATAGAATCATACAAATTATAACCCTTTGAGTTTGGCTTCTTTCAGTTAGCATGATGTTTTCAGATTTATCCTGTTTCGTGTATGACAAGTGCATATCTTTTAAATTGCAGAGTAGAATTCCATTTGTTTATATACTTACTCGTTGATAGATTTCTGTATTGTTTCCAGTTTTAATGATTTTGAGCAAAGTCACTACAACTATTTGTGTATAGGTATTGTCCATTGTGTGGGTGTATAGTTTCACTTCTCTTACATAAATATCTAAGACTGTAATCACTCAGTCATATAGTAAGTGTATATCTAGCTTCAAAAGAAACTGCCAAATAATTTCAAAGTGATTGTACCATATTGTTTTCCCACCACAGTGTATGACACTTTTAGTTGATCAACATTTTTTTTTTTTTAATTTTGTTGTTTTCTGTCAAACCTCAACACAAATCAGCCAGTAAGCACTGAGTGTCATTAGTCATTTTTAACTTAAGTCATTCTAATAGTTGGGTAATGGTATTTCATTATGGTTTATATCTGCATTTCACTAATGGGTAATAATGTTGAACTTCTTTGCACCCATATCTCTTCAGTAAATTGCCTATTTAAATCTGTTCTCCTTTTATGTGAAATTGGTTCATAAAGCTGTTTTGTGAATGTAAATATTCAGTTTCTTCATCTGTTAAAGGGAGAGCTTGCCTACCTTGCTGTAGTTTCATGAAATTAAATGAAATATTGTACACAAAAATATTTAACATAGTTCCTAATATATTGTAGACAGATAGCTATTACCCTATTACTATTATTGTCAGACACAATCCCTATCCTAAGGTGCTTGAAGAGTGAAAGCAAAAGTGAAAGTTGCTCAGTTGTGTCTGACTCTTTGAGACCCCATGGACTATACAGTCCATGGGATTCTCCAGGCCAGAACACTGGAGTGGGTAGCCTTTCCTTTCTCCAAAGCAACTTTCCAGCCCAGGGATTGAACCAAGGTCTCCTGCATTGCAGGTGGATTATTTACCAGCTGAGCTAAGATGCTTGCCATCTAGTTAAAACCAATGCCTTTCACTTTCTTCTAGGTAACATCCCACCTCATTCTACTCATAGTCTCACCCAATCTCATCAATATCTGATATAGAATAAAATACTACATAATAACTAACATGTAGCATGTCATCATTGCTTAAAGATAGAAATGTCATCTAAAACTTGGAAGAGGGGGCCATGTTAGTCGAATGACAGGTTGATTGGTTGACATGTTGGTGGACTTGTCTTCTGGTGCAATGACAGTTGACTAACTTGTTTGACTCTCAGTTCAGTTCACTCAATCGTGTCTGACTCTTTGTGACCTCATGGACTGCAGCACACCAGGCCTCCCTGTCCATCACCAACTCCTGGAGTTCACTCAAACTTATGTCCATTGTGTTGGTGATGCCATCCAAGCATCTCACCCTCTGTTATCCCCTTCTCCTCCTGCCGTCAATCTTCCCCAGAATCAGGGTTTTTTCAAATGAGTCAGTTCTTTGCATCAGGTGGCCAAAGAATTAAAGCTTCAGCTTCAGCATCAGTCCTTCCAATGAATATTCAGGACTGATTTCCTTTAGGATGAACTGGCTGGATCTCCTTGCAGTCCAAGAGACTCTCAAGAGTCTTCTCCAACACCACAGTTCAAAAGCATCAATTCTTTGGCACTCAGCTTTCTTTATAGTCCAACTCTCACATCCATACATCACTACTGGAAAAACCATAGCTTTGACTAGATGGACCTTTGTTGGCAAAGTAAAGTCTCTGCTTCTTAATATGCTGTCTAGGTTGATCGTAATTTTTCTTCCAAGGAGCAACCATCTTTTAATTTCATGGCTGCTGTCACCATCTGCAGTGATTTTGGAGCCTAAGAAAATAAAGTCTGTCACTGTTTCCACTGTTTCCCCATCTATTTGCCATGAAGTGATGGGACCAGATGCCATGATCTTAGCTTTCTGAATGTTGAGTTTTAAGCCAACTTTTTCACTCTCCTCTTTCACTTTCATCAAGAGGCTCTTTAGTTCTTCACATTCTGCCATAAGTGTGGTGTCATCTGCATATCTGAGATTATTGATATTTCTCCAGGCAATCTTGATTCCAGTTTGTGCTTCATCTAGCCCAGCATTTCTCATGATGTACTTTGCATATAAGTTAAATAAGCAGGGTGACAATATATAGCCTTGACATACTCCTTTCCCTATTTGGAACCAGTCTGTTGTTCCATGTGCAGTTCTAACTGTTGCTTCCTGATCTGCATACAGGTTTCTCAAGAGGCAGGTCAGGGGGTCTTCTATTCCCATCTCTTTAAGAATTTTCCACAGTTTATTGTGATCCACACAGTCAAAGGCTTTGGCATAGTCAATAAAGCAGAAATAGATGTTTTTCTGGAACTCGCTTGCTTTTTCGATGATCCAGCAGATATTGGCAATTTGATCTCTGGTTCCTCTGCCTTTTCTAAATCCACTTGAACATCTGGAAGTTCTTGGTTCATGTACTATTGAAGCCTGGCTTGGAGAATTTTGAGCATTACTTTACTAGCATGTGAGATGAGTAGAATTGTGTGGAAGTTTGAGCATTCTTTGACACTGCCTTTCTTTGGGACTGGAATGAAAACTGACTTTTTCCAGTTCTGTAGCCACTGCTGAGTTTTCCAAATTTGCTGGCATATTGAGTGCAACACTTTCACAACATCATCTTTTAGGATTTGAAATAGCTCAACTGGAATTCCATCACCTGCACTAGCTTTGTTCGTAGTGATGCTTCCTAAGGCCCCCATGGCATCGCATTCCAGGATGTCTGGCTCTAGGTTGATGATCACACCATAGTGATTATCTGGGTAATGAGGATCTTTTTTGTACAATTCTTCTGTGTATTCTTGCCACCTCTTCTTAAATATCTTCTGCTTCTGTTAGGTCCATACCATTTCTGTTCTTTATTGTGCCCATCTTTGCATGAAATATTCCCTTGGTATCTCTAATTTTTTTGAAGAGATCTTTAGTCTTTTCCATTCTATTGCTTCCCTCTATTTCTTTGTATTGATTGCTAAGGAAGGGTTTCTTATCTCTCCTTGGGGTTCTTTGGAACTCTGCATTCAAATGGGTGTATCTTTCCTTTTCTCCTTTGCCTTTCACTTCTCTTCTACTCTCAGCTATTTGTAAGGCCTCCTCAGACAACCATTTTTGACTCTCAACCCTACAGAAGTAATTGCCTTTAAAGACCACATGCTGAGAAGCCAGAGCCCAGTGCTTTTCTAGGCTTCTTGAGGAGGGCCATGGAGGCTAAGGCAAGGTAATTTCATTTCTCTGAAATTTATAAGACTAGGATGAAAATGGAAGTCCTATTCACCACTAAATAGGGGGAGAATGTTTCATTCCTTTAGTGATTAGCAGATGTAAATTATAAAAATAAGGTAATGCCATTTAAAAACTATTAGGCAAAAGCTGAAATTCTAATAACATCAAGGATCTTGACCATGTAAGAATAGGATTAAAACCATTTTGAGAGAAATTTGGCAATAATGAGAGACATTGAAGATGTTCATTTCCCATCACCCAGCAATGTCACTTCTATGTGTCTGTGTGTGTGTGTTAGTCACTCAGTCATGTTGGACTGTTTGTGACCCCATGGCCTGTAACCCACCAGGCTTTTCTGTCCATGGAATTTCCCAGGCAAGAATATTGGAGTGGGTTGCTAGTCCATTCTTCAGGGGATTTTCCCAAGCCAGGGATTCAACCTAGATCTCCTGCACTGCAGACAGATTCTTTAGCATCTAAGCCACTATGGTGGTCACTGTGTGTTTACTCTAGAAAAATATTCTCATACTGTAAGGAGAAATGTTCAACAGTGTTCATTGCAGTGTTATTAACATGCAAAATTATTCACCTATTTTTTTACTCCTAATCAATATTTATATAAGCAACCTCTAATCTCTAATTAGACCTTTAGCTCTTCCTTTTGCTAGGAATTACTAGCAAAAAAACTTTTTCCAGAAAATATGACACGGTGCTGTGATGAACTGGTATTCTTGTCTGTTATATGTTGGGAGTGTTGGAATCACAGAGGTATTTCTACTACCTGAGTAAATTCAGGAATGTGCACAAGACAATCTGCACTCTACAGGTAAATATGAAAAGAGCCTGCAAAAAGACTTTAAGGAGCAAATTGGGAAATTTAGATAATTTCTTGCTGAAGTGCTTAATATCTGGTAATATGAGTACTTGAAATGTCTTTGAGATGCCAGTTGGGAGAGGAAAAAATTTCATTTTCTACAGTAAAAACTTGATTCACTAGAGTCCTCAAATGAGAAGTCTGCACCCTCTGGTTTCTTCTCAGAAAGGGGGAAATAATCATACCATAAGTTCATATTAAGTACAATTTAAAATATAAATCAAAATACCTCCATAAACATCTTCTGTACCTTCTATACTTCCACAAAGAGTATTAGATGATTATTGATATTTAGTGATTTAAGAGCAAGCTTGAGGTCTTAGAAGCACCTTAAAGATAAAAAAAAGATTTGGTTTTGCTCAAAGTACTGTCTAATGATGAAGGAGAATCAAGCTTTTGAAAAAATGATTTTAAACAATTCAGATTTGGGAGTATAAGCCAAGTTACTAAGAAAATGTATGTGTTTAACTCATATCCATTTAGCACAACTTCAAAAATTTAATTTTTTAAAAAATGTGCACTAAAGACAAGGTTATCAAACTAATGCTACACATGTTAGGACAAAAATACACTGAAATATTGTTACCAAAAAGAGGGAAATGAACATATTGCTTCCCTCAATAATTCTACTCCTATGGCAAAAAATGGGCAAGATGTATTCTTCAAAGATTATTGCAATGTTACATTAAATATCAAAATATTATAAAGAGTGTGTGTGTGCATGTGTGCATGTGCTCAGTCATGTCTGATTCTTTGTGACTCCATGGACTGAGGCTTGTCAGGCTCCTCTGTTCATGGGATTTCCTAGGCAAGAAAACTAGCATGGGTTGCCATTTCCTCCTCCAAGGGATCTTCCCAACCCAGGGACCAAAACCTCATCTTCTGTGTCTCTTACGTTGGCAGGCCGATTCTTTACCACTGTGCCACCTGGGAAGCCCTATAAAGAATATAGTACCCCCAAAATGGAGCTGATTGAGTTACTGCCAATCCAATTATTTGACCACTCAGCTCCTATTCAATATGACAGATTGGAAACAATATATCAACAAAAATGAAAAACATACTATATATAAAAATACTATTTCTATACTATGATTATACTTATGTCAAATGTATGAATTTCTATGGATGGGAATTTGAAGAAAGATGGCAAATAGCATTTGTTTTGTTGACATTTGTGGATCATACATGAAATTTTTAACAATTTATTGCTTTCACTTTTATCCTGTTATTTTAAAAGAGAAACACTTTAAAATAACACTTCATTCCTTAGGTATACTGTTTTATTTAGAGCTATGGCTCACCCCTGTAGACAATGGTTAACATTTACATGAATTTTCTGAAGACATTTAAATGAAAAGAAATCCACATTCTTTGCAAAGTAGCAACAGTTTTCCAACATAAATCACCTCTCTTTTTTTTCCCAAAAAGAAGGAATATTTTCCTTCTTTTCCTCTTGGCTCCAGAAGAAGGGATCACCTACATAGGAAGTGTCTGCAGTAACTTATTCCCCTACTGCTTCAGCTAAGCTTTCCCTGAGTTTGTATAATCAGAACACCCTTAAAAAACCAAATAAATAAAAATCAGCAAAAGTGGACTTCTGAGCTGGAAGAGTTTTCTTAAGCTCTCATGGCTCTAATTGTTACATGCAAATTGTTCAATAAATAACATTGGCCATAAAAAGAAAAGATATTAATTAAGAAAAGGATTTAGGCTGACTCAGTCTCATACATGAGACAAAAGGTTAAGTAAATGCCAAGGCCGCTGTGCCTCTTCAAACAATGAATATTAGTTTTAGAATCATTAATGTCTGCTTAGAAAACAGAGTCATATTGGAGACTTGTATGCCAAAATAACCCAGGCTAGAGCTGTTTCTTTTCAATATGAATCAAAATTATTCTACAATTGAGGGCTAAATGTATGCAATTAAGAGTGCTAGGTAAGACAACAGGGACCGGCATTTTCAATATGTAGCCAAATTGAGATCATGTTTTTCCCTGAGTATTGTAACTTCAGCCATTAATATGTATCAGTAAGGTTGTCTGGATTGACTTTGGTGAGGAAAAGCAGGGTTGACTGGTTGTGAGCAGCCATTCCAATCTCTGAAGTGGTTGCATTGTAACACAGTCCCAGCGCAGGTCATTAAGGGACAGCAGTAAGGACTTGGTTGGACTAGCTGTCTGCCCATGACTATGCATGCTTCCGCTAAGAGCATAAATATGTAGGCATCTTCAGAGCAAGATATTTTGCAGATTCACCTCAATATCCCCAAATGGTTGAGCCTTTGATAGTTGCTGTGACAATCTGAAAATTCTGCAAGTTAACTTTATTTTGCAGTGAATTTTTTTTTTTTAAACTAGGGCTATTCTTTAACCACTTTCTACTGTCTTGCCAGGTAGGTACTTTGTTGAAATTAAAGTGAGTGGGAAGGAGAGCTTTTAGCACCCATTGTTTTGGTGTAGAGTTTATAAATAAAACTTATATTTCTATTTTTATTGTTTTTCATACACCTTGTGGATTCCAATGCCTCTATTAAGCCAAAATTCTCTTAATATTAATACTTCCAAACACAGGCATAAATTATTAATATTTACACATCTTGGGAAGTGAAGGATGACAATCCAAATTCTAAAATTTAGAGGGATTTTTCTGTGGTAATTTATTTTATAATTATTGCTAAGGTTGATTTGTATGGAAAATATATTTAGTATGTAATGTAAAGATTACCCTTAAATTCCTGCCATGTGAAATATCTGTGGTATTGAAAATAATTGGACTTCAACAAATGCCTTTTGCCTCAACTCCTATTTTGCTGAATGTCTAAACATAGGTATTTAAAACACAGTTCCATCCATTCTATTTCATGCATTTATCTTTGTGATTTTGGCTTCAGAAATCAGATTTTTGTTTAACTAAACTTGGAAAATAAAATCCTGTAATTCCAGTCTGATCCCAAAATGGATCCTGAAGTATACTTTGAGTTTGGATGATTTCTAACCTGGGGCAACAAATCTGGATGGAATGTGATGTGAAAGGTGAAGGACGGGTATTGGTTAGGTGTCAGCTCCCCACCTGTTTCATAGAGCAAATTCAGTAAGTAATTTTACCAGGTCCTGCCCTTGTTTCTTCACTTTGAAAATTAGATAATACAACCTGCCTTCATTCTACCCTGCTAGTACTTTTGTCAGCTCACAGGAATATATTATGAGATTGAAGAAAATGTATAAGGAAACAGAGCAACAGTAAAAGAGTCAGTTGGTAGAGATAAAATAATTTAATGTGAGGTGGTGTAAACATCTTTAAAGTATGATAAAATTTCAGAGCATTGTTAGTTTTTATTCTCTAAATAGACAATCATGAATTTGATAGAGGCTATTTCTTTTTCTCATTATAAAGCTCTCACTGAATGCTTAACTCAATTACTATAATTTCAAATACAAGAAACATATATATAAAACATTATGTATACAATGCATATGTATGTTACATATGTGTGTATTATATATGTAATATGTATGCATATGAATATTCAGTGTGTATATATATATATATATATATATATACTTTAGATATGTGTGTTTATTTATATATATGCATATGTGTATGTATGTGTGTGCACTTATACAAATAACTACACACATGGATAGAAAGTGAAGTCCCACGCTATATATATGTATGAATGTGTGTGTGTATGTTTGTGTGTGTGTGTGTGCACATTGCAGATACTATAGGACTAATGAGAAGATTCTTTTCTTTGCCTCTTTTCTTGCCTCTTTGTCTCTAGAGGTAGCTGGCAAACCAAGAATCTCTGTCATGGACAGGACAGCCCAACACCAAGATTTTTTTCTTAAATTCCTCTGGGTTGAAATTCAAAACAAATTGTGCCTGCACTGAATTCTCTTTGCAAAAACTGCAGCAGGGAGGTAGACCTGGCTTTGGAGGTGATAGATGGTGGGAATCTTGCATCTGATATTGACCTTGCTCATCAGGTCCTGAGCCCTTGATAGAGACAAGGGTGTAAAAAGTGAAGTCTCCTGTTGGTTTTCCTCTGTGCTGTAAGGGGTGAGAGGCTTTATGTGAATATGGCTGAATAAACAGAAAGGTAGCATAACAGGATGGGTGAAGGGAGTGGCACAGAATCGGAACAAGCAAGTGAAGTGCAGAGAGGAAAAAATAAAAATGAAGATCGTACGTATGTAGACTGAGATAAACAGCAGAAGCACAGAAGGTGACAGATGCAGAGGCAGAAACAAACAAACAAAACTAGGGACCCCAATTAAGGAGACAAATGGGATAAAGCATAAAAATATAGAAAAAGTGGGAACTGAGCCAAAGTTAGAGACTGTGAACTAGGGTGGGGAAGGAAAATACAGAAAGCCAGGAGTGACTGGCTTAAGGTAAGATAAGCATATAGAAACCATAGCAAGTGAGAGAGTAATAAAGACAAAGGAGCTCTGAGAGGGGACTGGAGAGTCTGGAGTATCTGCAAAGTCATACACAAAGGCACAGAGGCATAGTGAAAGGAGGGGAAAGAGAAGTGACCTGAAGAATAAGACATTCTGTTTTTAAAACACAGGCAAAATAATTGTATTAGAAGCCCCCTTTTCCAGGAAAGCACAGGTGTCCAGAATGGGGTGGAGGCGAGGGGAACAAAATTATGGATGTCATATTTCCCTCTCTTTAGGAGAAGTGAAAAACACTTAAACATTAAATACCTGTGCAATACACAGGAATCAAGTATTGAGCAGAAGTACTAAACATGTGGTAGGGACGGTTAGTGTTACAGGAGTCTGGAGGCAAAGAAGCCCAAGAAACACTGGTAAAATTGTGATTTAGAAAGACTTAAACCAGGGCTCAAAGGAGAAGCAATTTTCCACAGTAGTTGAGAACTGTAGAGATGGCTGTCTATTCTTGTCCCCTGTAAGCCTAGAGGTAGATTTGACCTTAGTTAGGGAAGTTTGGGGGCCCTGACCACCATCACATATAATGCCTTACATTGCTCTTCTTGGACCTGGGCCAACATGAGAAGATGCCACTTCAACCCCAAATGTGTCCCTTTTAGCATTAAGGGCAATAATGGTACTTCCTTCATCTGGTTAATCCATCCTGTTCTACACTAAAACATCTTCACCCATAAATCATCTATATATTCTTCTAGGCCTAAGCCAAATAGCGTCTGCTGCTCCTCTAACTAAATGAAATTAAAGTGTCGCAGTTAAAGTTTCTGGGGCCACCACCTGAATATGGAAGACCACAAATAGTTGCTAGTTTCCAATTCCCTGGAAGATACAGAGGGTTGGGCCACTAAGTCTTTGTGTCATCTTTCTCCAATTTGTAAAAGGTTGGAAAACTAAAACTATATCCCCAGTTTACCTTGCAGTTAGAATTCAACATAAATTAAATGCAGTCAAATCTATGAGATTTAGGAGGGTAGAGGTGAAGCCATGAAAACACCAGGCATTGCTTGTCCATTTTCCAGTTTTCTTGAATATGTTGACAGGCATTGAGGTGTTTACAGTGGTGCCTCCTTGACCCCAGTTCCTCTCTTAGCTCTACAGGCAGCTTTAGAGGGTATAACTGCTCTAGAGAACCCAAGTCATTCTCAGAAATATCCTGAAAGCTCAGTGCAGAGCCTAGCTTTTACTCTTCTACTATATTTTAAGTACTCAGGTTCCTGTATTAAATTCTGCTTAAATTAATTTGATTATCTTCTCTTTCCTCGCTGATAAATTCTGATACAAACAGCTATAGAAGTTTGTAAGCTGGTGATAATATGCTGCTGTACACCATAGTTAATTACACATGGCTACATGTGTTCTCTTGCCTATGGTGCTATACACCATGCCATATAGGACAGAACCAAAAGTACAAGGCAGGATAGCCACAAAAATGGATTAAATGACTGCATTCAGTTTCCCAAATAGGGTCCCAGGCAACATGAAAATAACCTAAACTCTTTAGTTCTTGTCCCTCTCCTGGATCACTTGTTCTCTACTCTTCAACCAACAATTTGATAGGGGAACTAAATATACTGACACATCATACCATTTCCAATCTGCTTTTTAAAGGTTGGATGGGGTTGAGGGAGGAGAAGCCTTGGTTTGTGTGTGTTTATAGGTTTTCTATTACCCTGAGATCTTCATTCCAATGACCACAGTTACCTGAAAATGGGATTTCATATATCAGTTTGCTGGAGGAGAAGCCTTTATGGTGATATGAAATAGGTAAGCAAGAATCAGGCTGGTAATTTGATAGTAGTACCTACACATGAAGTAATAAGATGATGCCAAAGGATTTTATTATTGTTGGCCATTTCTGCAAATCTCATAATTTCTATAATTAAACATGTTTGTAGTTAAAATATAAGACAGTTAATAGGAGATCATAAGCTTGAATTTTGTAAGCTGCTTCTACCCACAAGCCTTGGGAGTTTTGAGACATTTTAGCTATTTTGTGATGCAGTTATTATCCTCTTCAGGCTTCAACTCACAAATATCGGGTTCATTTTTGGTTTTTTTACCCAATTTGCAAATTATCTAGCTCTTAATCATTATCAATTAGCAAAGAAAGCAGCTAAATATTTTTGTTAGTATTAATTTCCTTTCCCTGTATTACACAATCCTAATCCGTTCCAAGTACTTGCCTAAGAAATGTAAAAATAATGAACACTGAGAAAGTAAAAAACAAAACAAAACAAAAAACCGCGGATATTGATTCACTGTTGAAGACCAGCCCTAATCTAAAACAAAAACAGGGCACATCATGGTGTATAAAAATGCCACTCCTCGGTCTTGTATATGGTTTTTGGAATGTATGACTAAGAAATATTTTTCAGACCCTTCCATTCCACTGCCTCCCACTTAGTCCCGCTCTGCAGAAGTCCACATGTCATTATATTCCAACATTTAAACAGCTGCCTGGCAAAGACATATTTGGCTTTCCCCCAAATGCCCATATGTCCATGTCATGCAGATGCAGATGTTACTGGAAGAAGGTGTGTCATGCATTAAATGCCTGGATGGTCTAAGTACGTGGACATGTGCTCTTGATGGCACTGTTACTTAACTGGGTTCTTCTTTAGCTCAGACCTAACTTCTAGTCCTGTCCTTTGGTGAGGGTAGTACTGAAATGCACAAGTGTCACCTCCATTCATTTAGTGAGAAGCTACCATATTTATAATTACGGAAAAGGAAACGATCAGGAGGAAGCAACGGTCTCCAGTTGACTTGTGTTTCTCTCAGAAAGGGGCTGAGCCCATAGAAAGGAAGCCAGACTTTTAACCAAGAGGGTCCTACACCCTACACGGTGAAATGAAATACACATTTCACTCCTTAATTCATTCTTTTCCTTTCTGTGTGCTAAACACGAGGATTATTGAGATGAAGAAGTATGATCCCAGCCTTCAAGAGCTCACAGCCTCCTGAGGGAAACAAACACATCAAGGTATCTGGCCTGCTCAGTGATACTTCCGGCCTCACAGGCACCCGCAGTGCACTCTGGGAGGATCGAGCAGGTGCAACCGGAAGAGAAGCCTTGAACATGTTCTCAGTAAATACGTGAACTTCTCTCAAAATGTGTTGCAGTGGCAGTGGAGGACAAGTTGATGTCATTATATTCCTTTTAGAGAGGGGAAAAAAAAAACTGGAAGTAAACTTTTCCACAGCCATCATACAGAGCTGAGATTAGAACTGTTTCTGAAGGCACAGTGACTCAGCCCAACAAAATAGATGTGCTGTTCCAAGCATTGCTTGGCAAAAGGCCCTCCTTGCCATGAGTAGAAAAGATGCTACATCTTGTTTCATATTCAGAATATGTTATATAACCCAGTTGGAATTCACTGAAACTATGTTCTCATTTCATTCCAGACCCTTTAGGGACACCTGGAAATGAACTGTGGGCAACAGACCACCTGTTTCTGTATTTATAGTTTCTTTTCCAAAGGCATTTCTTCCTCTTAACCCCCCTCTTTGTGTTAAGGTAGCTACCATTTCCTGTCATGCAAAAGCAAAGGGTTAGAATCAACTGTGAGTCTTTTCTTTTTTCCTCCTACTCCTATCTACTCATAACCTAAGGTTTACTCATTCTTTCTGAGTGCCACACACCCAGAAATACACTTATCCTCTTTGCTATCCCCTGTCCCACCATTCACATAACATGACACGCCACCTCCTAATTCTGCCCATGGCACCCCACCTACCTGCCCATCAGCTGTCCTGATTTACACTGTCTGATTTGTCTTCCTACATTTCTCCTGTCATCAATGAATCATCAACCTCATGCCAAAACCTTAAACACTCTCTTTGTACAAGAAGTACTCTTAGCCCAATCCCTATCTGCTTTCCAGACTCATGTTCATTGGTCTCCTTCTCAATTCCTGACCCAGTCATTTTCTCGTTCTGGTCCATTCACCTGGAGTTCCGAGTTCTGTTGTGGATCATGCCACTGGCCTTTCGTGGGTTACTTTACATATGTGTGCATGTGCTCAGTCATATCAGTTGTGTCTGACTCTGTGATTCTATGGACTGTAGCCCGCCAGTCTCCTCAGTCTGTGGAATTATCCAGGCAAGAATACTGGGGTGGGTTGTCATGCCTTTCTCCAGGGGACCATCCTGACACAGAGACTGAACCAGAATTTCTTGCATTACTGGCAGATCCTTTACAGACTGAGCCACCAGGGAAGCCCTGGATTACTTTACATCTACTACAAAATCCCACTCTTTGACTCTGCCTCAGCCTCTGGAAATCTTTCCTGATTGCTAATTACATTTTCCTACTACTATGAGCTCTTAAATGCCTTATAAGCCATACCCTTAATGTGGACTTCACTTTAGCAAGCTTGATTGGGAAATGCTGTCTCTTTACACCTATGCATCAGACATTCCTGCTGCTGCTGATGCTAAGTCGCTTCAGTCATGTCCGACTCTGTGCGACCCCATAGACGGCAGCCCACCAGGCTCCCCCATCCCTGGGATTCTCCAGGCAAGAATACTGGAGTGGGTTGCCATTTCCTTCTCCAATGCAAGAAAGTGAAAAGTGAAAGTGAAGTCACTCAGTCGTTTCTGACTCTTAGTGACTCCATGGACTGCAGCCTACAAGGCTCCTCCATCCATGGGATTTTCCAGGCAAGAGTACTGGAGTGGGGTTCCATTGCCTTCTCCATCAGACATTCCTACTGAAGGCTTAATGTATGCAAGTCATTGTGATAAATGTCTTCCTTATTTCATCTTAATAAAATTTTGCAAAAGTCACATCAATAAGATAATAAATAAATAAATCCCTGTAGGACTTAGAGCCACACAGCTAGCTAGCATTCTATCTGGACTGGGAGCTCAGGTCTGTCAGACAGTAGGTCCATACAGTTTCCCTTGTGATCTTATACCAAAAGTTCTTTGATTTAAAAAAAAAATGCTATGCCTAGGACCTCTTTAGAACTCACTAGCCATTGAAAGTGAAAGTGAAAGTCACTCAGTCATGAATACCTCTTTGTGACCCCATGCACTATACAGTCCATGGAATTCTCCAGGCCAGAATACTGGAGTGGGTAGTCTTTCCCTTCTCCAGGGGATCTTCCCAACCCAGGGATCGAACCCAGGTCTCTCACACTGTGAGCGGATTCTTTACCAGTTGAACCACAGGAAAGCCTAAGAGTACTGGAGTAGGTAGCCTATCCCTTCTCCAGGGGATCTTCCCAACCCAGGAATTGAACCAGGGCCTCCTGCATTGCAGGCAGATTCTTTACCAACTGAACTATCAGGGAAGCCCATTAATATAAGACAAATCCATAATGGATATATTTTACTTAATTGTTTCACTTTAAGGGTGTTCTGTAACCTCAATTTTGAGAAAGAATAACTGGAGTTTAAGCCAACTATAGGCTTTATAGGATCGGGCTTCCTTGGTGGCTCAGCTGGTAAAGAATCCGCCTGCAATGCAGGAGACCTGGGTTTGATCCCTAGGTTGGGAAGATACCCTAGAGAAGGGAACGGCTACCAACTCTAGTATTTTGGCCTGGAAAATTCCATGGACTCTATAGTCCATGAGGTTGTGGAGTTGGACACGACTGAACAACTTTCACCTTCACTATACAGGCTCTAAGTGTCTAGTTACATTTCGAGTCTCAAGAAGTATACACCTGAATCCAACCCCAATAGAAGTGTACAACTGCAGATTTGGCCACTGTTGGGAGAGGGAAGATCTTAAAAATCACTCCTATAAGTGAGTAAACAGAAGGTTGAATGTGTCTCCTAGACCTTTCCTCCTTGCAGATTTGAAGTTACGATGCTGATACATATCCTTCAGTTTATGCTTTGACATAGAGGATAATGACATCAAATTTGTGAATTTATATAGAACTGCTCTTTGTAAACTGGTCTTCTGGGAAAACCTTCTGCCATTTATCTCCAATACAATTAGGCCATCCCAAGTGGCCCCAATGAGAAGTGGTGACCAGTTATATTGTCACTGTGCCAGAGAGAGTGGAAAATCCACCTTGAGACAAATCTCCTTCGTATGTAGAAAATTCTTCATTATACCAGATCAGAAATAGGAGCATCAAGCATTGAGGTTCCTCAAAACACTGAGGAGAGATATGACTTGCTTTGAGTTCAAAAAGTTGGTATCTGCATAGCCAGTGATTAAGGAAATTTTTTGTAAAACTCAGAGGTTCTGTGAAGATTTTGGCTACTAAGAATATCAGTCTCTTCGAGGAAAGATAACTAGAGTTACGTTAAAGAATAATATTTGCATCTTCACTGTGGGTGCATGAAGCTATACACCACTAGAGTTAGCTAATATTATGCAGGCTTTGAAAAGAGACGTTTTGTGACTAGGACAACCTAGGGAGAATAAAAAGTCTGATTTGATGAGAAGCCTTTGGTAAAATTAGAACCTGTTTCTATGCTTATTTCATAGAAAATAGAAAGTAATGAAAATTGAAAGAGTGGCAGAGGAATCTTGCAAAAATCTTGACAAGATGGCAATCTAGAATTCAATAGAGCTGATTTTGTCTTTCTCTATGGTTTCATCAATTTTTTTCTCATCCTTCCCATTTCTTTTTCTTTCTTTCTCTCTCAAATAGAGACACATTTCTCAGTATATTCATTTTATGCATAAATACAGTATTTTCAGAGTGTGTATAAGCTTTTAAAGAAGAGACTCTTGCATTGAACAACAGGGAGACTATGCTATCAACAACCCCTCAACAAACATTTATATTCTGGTGTGAACTCTTAACTAAAGGAGAAGAGTAAGGTTCTATAGAGAGGGAAAGTGGTTGATTATAGGCAAGATTCAAGGACTAGGCTGTCAGATGGCACTTGTCTGGATATCATGATTTAGAAATGGTTTATTATATCAAGAGCCAGGTAAAAAACCTGGACACCAGCATTTTAACATGGGGGGTAAAACAGAAGCTGAAACCAGAGCACAAAGCATGACTGAAGTGTGTTACCCACAGAGGACAGTTAATATCAATGTCAGGAGACATGGAATTAACCAATTTGAATCAGCACAGCATTCATTAATTGCCTCGATCTAATGGGTGTCATACTCTGCTCCACAGGCTTCAGAGTGTAAATACAGGCAGGATCAGGTTCAGTAGACCAAAGCAGTCAAAGTTGGGGTTCAAAAGAAGAAATTAAGAGAGGAAAGCGAAGTCTTAATCCCAGGTCCTTCAGAAAAACACTTGTAAATTGCTATTGAATCAACCACAATGTGAAGTGGTCTGCTTATTTCAGAGGATCAGTGTTTGATCCCTGGGCATGTTTGGGACAGGCCAGGGGTTCAGTCTGATTCTGCAAGCTAGGAGCAACTCAGGTCAGTGAGGACCTTTTCTCTTGCTGCCCAGTTTAACATAAGAGAAGAAATAGTATCATGGAAGTGGGTGGGACTTCTCATAGAGGTGTTGTAAATGGTAGTGGTAATTATACACATGAAGCATAGAGTACACTTCCTGGTGAATAATAAAGTACTCAGATATTCTGACTATGTGTCGCTGTCAAAGGACAATCTGCTTTACGTTAATCCCTTGGGCCCCTATTTTAGTCTCCATCCCCAATTCATCTTCATTGTGCTCTTATGCTATATGGATTTTGTTTTCATAGCAACACAAATACACACACACACACACACACACACACACATACACACACATATGGCTTTGCATGTGAAGTTAGATGATATTTTTAAGTTAATGTTTTATTCTTTTCATGGTCATAAATCTGCTAGGAAGAGCGGGCCTTGATGAAACACTTGTGTTCTGGAAGAAAGCCTTAATGTTCCAATTACTTCTTTTTCCACTCTCAGGGTAGTTTGTTAGAATACCCTGTTTCCCATGTGGTCTGTGTCTTGGCATAGTTTCTTGGAGTCCATCTGATGCTTTCTCACACAGCCTGGGAGTCTTGTGCATGAGCCCATGGAAGCTGTAACAGGTCCTGAAATTCTATCACAGGTCAGGTTTTCTTGGCCACAGTGTAAGCACCTCTGTGTCCAGCTAGAAGAATGAGTAGTTCATTGAAATTGTTAACTACAGATGTATTTTCCACCTGTGGGCTACCATGCAACTTCTTGCCTAGAAGTACAATTAATATCTCCTTATAGATGTGTAAAATAGACCTCTCAATCATCATTTGTCTTCAAGATGAACTTTTTTTTTTTTTTAAATTGTGATGCTGATTCAGAGACATTCTTCTGTGTCATCTTTGGCATGATATTTAACCTCTTTCAGCCATAGTGTTCTCATCTATAATACTGGCAAAATAGCACCTTCCTAATATGAACTTTTTCAGACTTACAAGCATACATGAAAGTGAAAGTGAAGTCGCTCAGTCATGTCTGACTCTTTGTGACCCCATGGACTGTAGCCTACCAGGTTCCTTCATCCATGGAATTTTCCAGGCAAGAATACTGGAGTGAGTTGCCATTTCCTTCTCCAGGAGATCTTCCCAACCCAGGGATTGGATCTGGGTCTCCTGCATTGAAGGCAGACACTTTACCATCTGAGCCATCAGGGAAGTCTACATAAGTTGTCTTAAAAATCAAGGGATCTAAGGGTTACAAGACCAGTAAGTGGGGAAAAGATAGTTTTCAACATCTATGTGCTGGGAAAACTCAATATCCACATGAAAAGGAATGAACTTGGATCCTTATCTAATATCACATAAAAAATTAACTCAAAATGGGTCAGAAACTAAAGTGTAAGACCAAAAATCTATAAAAGTCTTGGATATAAATACACGGCAACATTTCATGATGTCATTGGTTTTGGCAATTATTTCTTGCATATGATATGAAAAGCACAAGCAAGAGAAGAACAGACAAACTGAATTCCCTGAAATTTTTAAAATTTTGTGTGTCAAAACACTATCAGGAGGATAAGAATTAAATACACAGAGTGGAGGAAAATTTTGCAAACCATATGTCTGATGAAGAGTAATATCCAGAATATAAAGAGAATCCCTAAAACTCAATAACAAAAAACAGCCCAGTTCTTAAATGAGCAAAGCACTCAAAGACATTTCTCCAAAAAAGATATATAAATCACTAATAAGCACATGAAAAGATTCTCAACCTAACTAATCATTAGGAAATGCAAATCAAAACTACTTCCCTGGCAGTTCAGTAGTTAAATCTTAACCCTCCAATGCAGGGGGCACAGGTTTGATACCTGGTCAGGGAGCTAAGATCCCACATGCACTGAGGCCAAAACATAAAAAAGAAGCAATATTGTATACTATAATAAATTCAATAAAGACTTTGAAAATGGTCCACATCAAAACAATCTTAAAAAAAACAACACAGAACAGACTTTTGGACTCTATGGGAGAAGGCGAGGGTGGGATGATCTGAGAGAACAGCATCGAAATATGTATATTATCAAGTGTGGAACAGATCGCCAGTACAGGTTGGATGCATGAGACAAATGCTCGGGGCTGGTGCACTGGGATGACCCAGAGGGATGGGATGGGGAGGGAAGAGGGAGGGGGAATCAGGATGGGGAACACATGTAAATCCATGGCTGATTCATGTCAATGTATGGCAAAAACCAATACAATATTGTAAAGTAATTAGCCTCCAACTAATAAAAATAAATGGAAAAAAAAGTTGAAAGAAAAAAGCAAAAAAACAAAACAAAACACAGAGATACCAAATCACATTCATATGGTTACTATCAAAAACATAGAAAAACAAAACATGTATTGACTAGGATGTGAAAAAATTAGAACCCTTGAACACTGTTTGTAGGATTGTAAAATGGTGCAGTTGCTGTGGGGAAAAAAAAAAGTATAGCAGTTCCTCAAAAAATTAAAAATAAAATTACCATGTGAACCAGCAATTCCGCTTCTGGGTCTGCACCCCACAGAATTGTAAGTAGGGCCTTGAATAGATATTTGTACACACATGTTCATAGCAGCATTAATAATAGCTAAGATGTGGAAGCAATCGAAGTGCCCATCAATGGAAGAAAGGATAAACAAAATGTTTTATGCATATGTAGTTGAATATTATTCAATCTTATAAAAGGAAGGGAATTCTGACATATGCTTCAACATGAAAGAAATTTACAGACCTGCTAAGTGAAATAAGCTAGTCACAAAAAAGACAAATTTGCATGTTTCCACTCTTATATGAGGTCTTAAAGTAGCCAAAATAAAAGGCACAGAAAGTAGAATGATGGTTGCCAGTGGTTGACAGGAGGAGGGAATGGGAAGTTATTATTTAATAAACAGGGAATTTCAGTTTTACAAGATGAAAAGAGTTTTGGAGATGGATGGTGGTGATGATAGTACAAATTATAAATGTACTTAATACCACTGAACTTTACACTGAAAAATTGTTAAGATAAGTTTTGTGTTACCACAAAAATTTTAACCCCAGCGGATCCATGAAGTAGCAAGTCACCTCAGAATAAACTGGGGACTTGGGGATTGACTGGATGCATGAGTTTGAGTCTAAGAACTTTGTAGAAGAGAATCCCTTGGTCTTCAGTGGCTACTTGAATGATCATTGTCCTATGTCTTATGTTACCTAGAAAACCAAGACATGCAGCATTTTAGGCTCTGTGGAAGGTATGTAATTAGCATAAAACATAGCTCTTGTCCTCAGTGAGGTTGTAGTTCAGTTGAGGAGAGAAAAATCATACTTCCTTTCTTAGTCCCCTTCAGCTCTTCTGTCTTGTTTAGCTGCCTTAAAGAAAGCCTCATGCCTTGCAAAGTTTGACCTATTTTTCATAGGAAGAAGCCTGCAGATCAGAGGCAGCAACTATTAGTCTTGCTAAAATTTCTCATATAATGGAGGAAATTTTAGAGTGTGAAGTAAAACACATCCCAAGCTAAATTGGGAGCCCCAAAGCAAGCCCATGTAAAAGCGCATCCTTTAGGGTTGAGTTCTCAGTCTCCCGGACTGACTCACCAAATAGAACTTACCCTAAAGTGAAGCCTCCTTCCTTTCCCAGTAATCAACTTTAAAAATCTTTCATTTTCCCCCTCTTGTTTCCGTACTACTTAAAACTCTGATCTCCAAAGCTTTGTTGAGGCTCTGGAAAAATTGGAGGTCAATAACTTAGGGACCCAGTGTCTAGTGTTTCTTTCTTTGATTCTCTGTAAGTAAAAAGCAGGAAATTTACCTGTAGGAAAGTCAGCACCAAGAACATTGCTATGGGTGCTTCTTTTCACATCCTTTAAAAGGAGGGACTTCACAACATTATATGGCAAGCTTCAGAGAAATCAAAGGCAAATGGGTATACAAACTATGGACGTTCTCATTGTTGGGGGTCTCTGATTTTCAGATCTCAAGCCTAGATTAATAAAAAAGTGGAGCATTTGTGGAATTAGCAGATAGTTTGGATAGGGAGGGGAATGGGTGTTGGGAAATATGCTTTTTCTATTGCCAGATCCACAGCTTTTTCTAATTTAGTGATCCAGTTATGTTAACTTTCAGTGGCTTTCATTTCCCACCACACCATTTCTTTTCTTTCCCTTCATCTCCCTTCTTTCTTGCTCTTCAGGTTGCTTCTGTCTGTAACACCAACAATAATCACTGTGGTATTGTTGGCGTAGTCAGTTTTGAAGAGTCAGAAGTGTGCTGTAATTGAAGAGTTCATTACCAAGATCAGTTGGTTCCCTGATTACAGTGGCAAGGTGAAATATTTATCCTCACCAAAAAGCTCCCCCACAACCATTTCCGAAGTCACCCACTTTTCACTCTTCTTTTTTTTTTTCATTCGAACCCCAATGAGCTTGTCAGCAAAATTAAAGGTATGTCATTCACATCGTGCCTGCATTGCAAGGACTATAAACCTGCCAACCTCTTTGATGAAATAAAAGAGTTTTATTTATGATTCATGTAGGAATATGAGGTTATTTTTATTCCGTCAGTACACTAATAATCACACGAGGGCTCGGGAAATGAGGAGCCCAACTGACAGGGAAGGTTCTGATAAAGGGGAGCCCTCTAGGGTGTTTGCCCCTCTTTGTAATCTCCTTTCTAGTGTGAGGTTATGAGCATGGCAGAGTGTGAGCCAGATATAAGGCTTGGCTGCAGGAACAAAGACAGTTGCAATCCATCAGGACTTGGGTTGCCATTCGATGAAGGGGAGGAAGGAAAAAAAAAAAAAAACCGCAGTCCCTTCAACGAAAAAAAGTTTGCTCCGAGCTCAGGTTAGCAATTTGGAGCCTCCCCAGTTTCCTGTGATGTCTCCAGTTCAAAAGACAGCCAATCTTCCAGTCTGCACTCCTACTGGGCATTCTAGCCAAAGTTAAAAAAAAATAATAGTATAAAAAGATGAGTAAAAGAAAGAGAAAGGAAGAAAAGCCAATTGGCCAGATTCCTTCCATAATCATTAACCATTTGTTCCTGCCACCCAATGTCCTTGGTTAAGGTGATCTGACTTAAAGGCAAACAAATGTGGCTGTCTATTTCAAAGGACACCCTTTTCTTCTAATTTCAAACACTCCCATAATTTGGGGTCCCTTTCATCTTTGTTCCTGCTCTAGGAAGTGCTTGGAAGTTATTTTAATTCAAGTTGGGGGTAAATTCTCATTCCTGCCCAGTCCTCCCATTGAGATGACCTCAAGCAATTCTGAATAAAAAGTTATCACTGCATGAACTGGGCAGCATTAAGACCTGTGATTTGTGCAATAGTGACATCTTGGCAGAGAAACACAAAGGCCTACAATCTACTGACGTTGAAGTGCAAGGAAGTTCACTGGAGGAAGAAAAATAATACTAATCCTTTATTCAATAGACAGTGAGTAAAGTGAGGTGCTTTTTTTTTTCAAGGTTAAGTAAGTGAAAATTAATAGAGGAGGAAATGGCAACCTACTCTAGTATTCTTGCCTGGAAAATCCCATGGATAGAGAAGCCTGGTGGGCTACAGTCCATACAGTCGCTAAGAGTTGGACATGACTGAAGTGACTTAGCACACATGCGTGGAAGTGAAAAGTAAATTTAAAATGGCAGTATCTGTTCAAATGAGGCAGGGTTGGTTATCTAAAGGGACCCACTGAAAGAGTCGTTTTAATGGCAAAGTGCCAATCTGTGTTATCTGCATGTGTTTATGTAAATATGTATGTGTGTGTCATTCTAGGGAAGTCACACCAGCAGGGACGCTGGTTTGAAAATTAGGGGTCCTGGCTGTTCCTTCAGAACTGAGATTTCAGTTCTCCAGGGTTTGTCTTCCTCATAATACAGGACAGGGCACCTGTTCCAAGGATTTGATTGCAGTTGTGGAAACATGGTTTGTGAGATAACGAAACATTCTTCCAATTACTTGGAAGTATTGTTTCCAGAAGTAAAACTTTTACTGTACCCCAAAGTAACTACAGCTTGGGCTATACTTCCTGCGAGAAGGCATAAACAATGTTTCAACCCAGGATGTCTGCTTGGGCACTTGGGACAAGTGATTGAAGTTTCACCTGTCACCCTGCACTATTAAGAAAATCAGAGAAAAATGCTTTTCTTGGGAACTGTCTAGTTAAAATCATTAATCTCTTCAGGGAGCCAATTTTTTCTTTCAGTTTCAATGCATAAGCTAATAAGGGAACCCTTAGTTTAAGAGAAGTGGCATGTTTGAAAGCAACCTTTGCCGGAAGCCCAGGAATCCCATACATTATTCTAGTCTTTGTTCCATGGCTCAACTTCCGTGTGGGCTTTAGCAAATGTCCTAACATCTGTGTGTGCCTTAAGGTCAACGTCTTTAGAACACGATTCTCCTAGCCTCTTGATTGACTGCTTAAATGACAAACGGGTGTGAGTATTTGGGAAAGGATAAAGCTTGATACAGGCTTCCCTGGTGGCTCAGACGGTAACGAATCCACCTGCAATGTGGGAGACCTGGGTTTGATCCCTGGGTTGGGAAGATCCCCTGGAGGAGGGCATGGCAACCCACTCCAGTATTCTTGCCTGGAGAATTCGCATAGACAGAGGTGCCTGGCAGGCTACAGTCCAGGGGATTGCAGAGTCGGACACGACTGAGTGACAAAGCGCACACACACATACAAAGCTTGATAGGTACAGAGTCAAGTTGTTTCAAGTGTGAAATTCTAGTTCAAAAACGGGCTCTATCATAGTGTGTGCCATCCAGTCTTACATCTGGGTTCTAGAAAGTGTTCCTCATCTACAGATAGAAGCTGTCTTTTCTCTTGTTGACTTTGGATGGGGAAAAACTATGAATGATGGAGCGCAGATGGGCAACTGTTACATCTTACACTGTGCCACCCCCCCCCCCCAACAGATTTTATTACAGAAAACAGCTGCCACATGGTCAGTCAGAACAAAGTGGGAGAATTCCTGAGCCCCCAAATATTCTAGAATGATCTAGTTCATGGCATCCAGAGATTCCAGTTCAGATGAGTTTAGTTCAATCACTAAGTCGTGCCTGACTCTTTGCAACCCCATGGACTGCAGCACCCCAGGCCTCCCTGTCCATCACCAACTCCTGGAGTTTACTCAAACTCATGTCCATTGAGTCAGTGATGCCATGGCCTTCTTTATTTTTATTGAAATTACACAGAAATGATGTCTCCTCCCTCTTGGTAGCACTAGATAACTGACAAAAACAGTTGCTATGGAAGTATTCAAGAAATCACAGCACTTCTCCAGTTCCAAAGAGTGATCTTTAAATGCAGCCTCTTTCACCCTGGATGAGAAAATACTGAGATGTCTGAGGAAGTGGTCCTGCACCTTCATTCCCACAGCCAGAAAGTACACCTGCCCCAGTGTCAGGAGGTACAGAAGATAACTTCTCCATCAGCCCTAGATTTCCTTTTCCTGGAGCAGGGAGGTTCATTACACTCCCTTTATCAGCAGTGAGGTTTACAGCTGAATCCATAAGAGATATCCATGCGAAACACGAGCTGAGAGAGAGGCACTGCGTCTCACCATTAATAAGCCCTCTTCTGGGATCCGGCATTAGCGAGATTCAGCGGATCATGGAGCACAGGGGTATCATTTTTACATGATTACTCTAAATTCTTAAACCAGAGGCTTAAGAGAGAGGCTTCTTACAAAAGCAGCCGTGGGAATTGTTGAGTGATTGGTACAACACTTGCAGTGGGTTAAACCACCTCAGGTAGCTCCACTTGTGGGGCTTACAACCGGGTATTTAGCAACCTGCTTTCTGAAGGAAGGGGTGAGGGAGCAGGAAGAAGGCAAGGGATGTCATGAGGGGAAGGGGAAAGATTTACTCTGTTTGCCTTGGTGGGGGGCCCTCCTCATTCACAGCACCCGCAGCCCTGATGAGCCCCGCTCCTGCCTCTGCTATGTTTTCCTGGCTTCTCACCAGTTCCAAGTTTGGAATTATCTGCTTTTAGATCGCTAATGCCACTGCTTGTCTTTAAAGAAGCTGACACTTGTCTCCATAAATTCACCTTCTTCCTTCTCTGAAAAATGAGAGGCCGGGTTAGACTGACTGATTCAGACAACCAGGAACCTGCCCTCTTGGCACAGACTGATATTTTCTAAAGTAACATTGATCTGCCAAAAAGAAAGACCCGATGCTATTTCTTTTATCGGTCCCAATACCAATGACTCCTGAAATCTACCGAGAAAACCTTCCCTGAGATGCTGTGCCAAGTGCGCTGGGTGGTACTCTGCCAGACCTCTCTGTCTGGGCATCGACTGGAGTTTGATTCCACCAGCTCAGGTCAGGGGCTACCAGCCTCCAAATAGAAGAAGCCAACACTCAAAACAAGGGCATTTTCTCAGAGGAAATGTGATGCATCTTTCTGCTTTGCCTCTGAATGTGGGAAGTCCTGAGGGTAGGACCAAAGTCTCATCACACCTTCAGTATTTGAGCCCTAAAGATGCATCTTGTATCTTGCAGGAGTATTATTTGAAGCCTCATCATGCCCTTCATCAGAGTGGGCTTTGTGCTATTCTCTCATTGTTCCAAAGTTGGGTCACCTCCCACATTGAGAGACTACGGTTGAAGGGTCCGGACTGTGCTGTGCACTTCTTTTGAACCCTTGGTGGCTTCTAGCACAGCCCTGGCCATATTTGACATACTAAAGACAGACTGTTTGCAATGGAAATGCAATTTGTATTTTAGACTCCTTCTCCTAAAGCCTCTGACACTTATTTGAAAAGTGTTTTCAAAATGTTTATATCTATCTAAGGTCTAGTTATCTATACTGTTATGGACTGAATCGTAACCTCCCCCAAATTAGAAACTGAAGCCTTAACTCCAATGTGACTGTCTTCAGAGATAAGGCCTTTAAGGAGGAAGATAAGGTTAAGGAGGCCATAAGGGTGGAAATCCAATCCAAGAGGACAGGAGCCTTTGCTGGAATCCCAGGAATCCTGTACATTATTCTAGTCCTTGTTCCACAGCTCAACTTCTGTGTGGGCTTTAGCTAGTGGCCTAACATCTGTGTGCGCCTCAGTGTCAGCATGTCTAGAACAAGATTCTCCTAGCTTCTTGACTAAGTGACAAATGAGATACTGGGTGTGAGTATCTTAAGAAGAGGAGGAGACACCAGAAATCATTCTGGGCACAATCTCAGGGGAAATGCCGAGGAGGATATAACAAGAAGCTGGTTTTCTGCAAGCCAGGAAGACAGACCTCAGCAGAAACCAACCCTGCTGGTACCTTGATCTCGAACTTCTATTCTCCAGAACTGTGGGAAGATACACTTCTGTTGTTTAAGCCACCCAGTCTGTGATATCTTGTTATGGCAGCCCAAGCAGACTCACGCACACACCTACGAATTTTACAAAGGATTCAGAGAGATGAGTGGTCACACTGTGACAAAGCCAGGGTCAAAACGCACATCTGCTCTCACAATGTGCTCACTTCACTCTCGTTGCAGTTGAGGAGTGTGGAAAATACAGGGAGGGAATGGAAGGGTATTGAAGTCTACAAATGATATCTTGGCATTAAACCATACTGGGTTGCTTTTGTTATCTGCTTCTTTGCGTGTCGATTGATGTGAGATACAACAGCCTTTGGAAACCTACTGACCTGCAGATAGTGGGAAGGGATGGCTAGTAGCTTCTTCTAGAAGTCATATACCTTAGCAAGTCTCAAAATCAGTTGCAAGAGAAAGTTTTCCATGAGCTCGTGTAAGGAAGCACCGTCTAAAGAGATATTTTGTTCTCTTTCTCCCAGATCATGCATGTGTATATTCAGATTGCTGTTCAGAACTTTTCTCTCATAAAAATAAGGGGATTGATTGACAGCTGTTACGACAACAGACTGACAGTTTGGAAAATAAAATTAACCTTTAGATCAAAGATGGATTAAAGATCTATGCATAAAAATAAGCTATAAAAATACTGGAAGAAAATTTAAGTCAGTATTGATATAATTTTGAAGTAGAAGTCTTTCCACATGTGAAGTTGAACACAAATTCCAAAATAAAATATATTTTTTTACCTCCTAAAAATCGATATCTGTATAACAACAAACCAAATTATTAATAGTTAAAAATCATAAACACAATGTTTCAAGAAATGTATTTGAAATACATAGCCATAAAGAGTTAATACACTTAATATGTGATCAGTTCTTCCTAGTTAATAAGAATAAGACAAACGTTGCAAGAATACAGTGGGCATAAGCAATTTCTAAAACAGAAACTTCAAATGGCAAGCATATAGTTAAAAAATTTAATCTTCTCTATGAGTCAAATAAATGCACAGCATATAGTTAAAAATGTTCATCATCTCTATGAGTCAAATAAATGCACAATTAAAAAATAAAATATTTTTATATCAGAACATATGGGTAATAGTTTTCTAATTATAGTATCTGGGTTGGCAAGAGTATGTCTCCTCACTTGTATAAAGTGCTACTGAGAGGGCAAATCAAGAAACATTTTTTGGGGGACATTTTTCAACTTATCAAAAGCTTTAAAATCTGTTACACTTTAACTTGACAATTCCACCACTAGAAATTTGTACTAATGAAAAATTGAACAAATAGGCATATACACGGGAATGTTCATCAAAAGATTGTTTATAAGAGTAGAAGTCTTTGGGAAAAGCTAAACATTCATCACTAAAGCACTGACTAAATAGTCATACATATGGCTAATGGAATAGCCATTAAAATGATAATGAAGATGGTATGGATCTGCCAACATGCAAATGTATTGATGTATGATGATGCATTGATAAGTGAACAAAACAACCTATAAATTATATATGTGTGTGCATATATATATATGTGCTGTGCTTAGTTGCTCAGCTGTGCCCGACTCGTGTGACCCCATATACTGTAGTCCATGGGATTCTCCAGGCATGAATACTGGAGTGGGCTGCCATTTCCTCCTCCAGTCCAACTCTCTTAGGACCCCATAGTCTGTGCCCTCTGGGTTCCTCTGTCCATGGAATTTTATAGGCAAGAATACTGGAGTGGGTTGCCATTCCCTTCTCATATACACATATATATGTATGTATATATATATAATGTGTGTGTATACAGAATTTCTGGAAGAATACCCAACCAAGGCTAATAGTTTAACATGAGTTATCTCTGGGTATCAGTTCCAATTATGCTATTTTTCTTTTTATTCTTCCAAATTTCCCAATTTTCTAATACTAATCCTACTTTTCTCACAAAAAAACAGCCACAACAAAAAGGATGAGACAAAAGAACAGAAGATATAATAGGAGAAATACTTTAGGAAGTGGAAGCAATGAGAGAATTCTTACTCTACAGGCTGCTCTCAGTGTTTCTAAAACTGTGGTCTGAGCATCGGGACCATTGGGAGGCCTTGTTAGAAGTGTAAATTCCAGAGTCCTACTCAGACTTATTAAATCTGGATCTCTGGGACAAAGCCTGAGTATCTAACCATTTAACAAGCTCCCCAGGTGGTTTTTATGTACTATAAGGTTTGAGGACTATGGCTGCAGAAATTACCTAGATCCTTTAAGTCTCAGAGTTACTGAATAACGGTCAGTTTGCCCTGAGTGGCAATCACATGCTAAGTGGCTTCTGGTAGCTTCCTTATCTGTGCAATGACGGCTGGATGTTCACTAAGCCCAGGAGTGGTGACCCTCGGGGTATCCTGGATACAAGGAGAAAAGCTCCTCTTCTATCTTGCACTGATCCTTGCTTTCTCTAGACCTTCCCCTTCCATGATTTGTGGACCACAGAAATCCCTGATCTCTAAGTCTCTGCAAGTATCAGATATCTCAGGGTACTTTCAAGAAATGACAAAGTAGACATTATTCTTTGGGACAGAACTCCAAGGGCTGGAGAAGAAAGAGGCCACTTAGGAACCTGCTCAAGGAGGCAGAGTTGGAGTGAAGAGAGGCATCCAAAGAGACTGAAGTCCTCCCCACGCTGAGGTTCTGTTAGAGTGCATTGAGGGAAAGAGGAGAAAAGGTTCTTTTTAAAATCAGCCAGTTTTCCAGGGGTGTGAGATGCCAAAACTAAGTTTTCCATAAGTTTAAGCACAGGCTCAGCATCTGTCAGCCCTCCAGACTCTGATGATAAAATGATACCCAAAGAGTGTGGTTGCTCCCAAATGCCACAGCAAGTGCGTCAGTCCACGTCTGGCATTTAATTGCTTTCCTAAATTACCAGCAGGTGGTGCAAGAGTTTCCAAGTCCATGAACTTCCCCTTCACAGGGCTCCTGCTCCAGGGGAGTCTCTGTCAATAGCCTACCCCTCCTTCCTGTGAGTTCCTCTCTAATCTGTGCATGGCTCCTCGGTACTCAACTATTCACAAGGGAAAAAGAAGAAGCATCTTTAAAAGGCATTTTGTACCTTTTAAAATGTGTTAAATATAAATGTAGAATCAAAGAAACATGCATTAATTATAGAACTGTGTTAAGAAAAAGAGGGGGAAAAATCCCATTACTAGCAAACCCAGCAGAAACACATAGCTTCCTCCTGTTAGCAAAAGAAAAATGAAGAACTTTAACAGAAACCTTTAGGATTTAATGCTTTTACCTACTATCACTAAGAAGTGTGTTAACAGGAGTTTGGGAAGAGGTTTGGTGTGGGAGAGCGGATTAAATTAGCTCAACTGGAAAAATCTAAAGGAATGAGAGAACCTGAAAATGGCCACTGTCGGCATTGCATTGGTAGTTTTCCTGGTTATATAAGTGAGGGGCATTTTCTGACTGGGAACTTCCAGAAGTGTTGTTTTGGGATATTTCAGGCCAAGGAAGAGTGGGGAAAGACTGTTTTAAAAATTGTCAGGCAGTTAGAGGGAAATCCAGCAGTGCCTAGGTCTGCGCTAAGAAAGAGTTGGAAGCATGAAAGACTAGTGAGACAAATACCAACATTCTCTAGCTGAGAAGGAAACTTTGACAAAGTCTCAGGTTAGGGATGCTATGGGGTTTCTGGATCGTAGCATCTAGATCTAGCGGAGCACAGAGTTAGAAGGAGAATGGTGGAGCTAGGACTCAATGTTCACACATCGCATACAAGAATTCAGATGTGGAGGAGATAATTTGCACCATTTCACAATTTCAGTTCATAGATTCAAATGTAAATCATAAGGACTTGAGATTCATTCAGTTGAGAACACTGGTATTTCTCCAAGCCTGAAAATGACACTAGGATCTCGGAACAAACAGAATTCTGAAGGAAAAAGATAGTTTAGCTCTTGTGGCAGAATATAGTTCACGTGGAATGAATCTGCTTTTTCTGGTGGTCTTTCCTCTTTCAGGGACCTTTTTCACAGATCCTTTCCAGGACTACCTTAATGGTTCTGAAATTGCTAGCTACTCTAGAAAACTCGTCTATCAAGACTCTGATCAAGACATTAATATGCTGGGCAACTTTGGGCAAGCTATTGAAACTATATGAGCCATTATGTTTTGAGGCTACAAATGTAGAGTCTCCCACTCATCATGAAAAATTTGATGTTACTCTGAAAACAATGCTTAAAAGGAATATACCATATATAAATATGAGAGGGGCATGAAATCAATTTTATTATGTGGATTTGCTGAATCATATACATAAGCCTGTTTGAAAATGCAACTGGAACATTGTTCACCGCTTGAAATTAGGGCTTGTTGTGACAATTCAGGATAGGCCGGTTGTCACTAAAGATGACTGTGGGCACATAATGAAGTGAAATGCGCTAGTTGATAGGTAGATGGAAGTGACGTATGACAGCTAATGAGACAATAGAATGTGTAATTGGAAAATGTACTACCCTGGTAACTGAATTATATCACCATCCATAATTAAGGGACCAAGATTTTACATCAATAGTGAGTCTTCCAACATAGTTCCTGCATAAATACAGTGACAGAGGTAGGAGCCCAGTAAAATGCTGACAAACACATGCTAAAAGAACAAGCAAAAGCATAGATAAAAGGCTACTTTCTTGTAAAAAATGACTTTATTTTCCTAATGTTCTCTCCAAAGAGTAGTCTCTGGTTTCATTTGACATTTTTACCTTTTTCCTTACAGGGAGAGGTATTTCTCCTCCTCAAAAGACTGAATGTTCCTTGAGAATATTTCTCCTCTATAAGCACAAATCAGCGTCTAACAAATGACATACTTTGCTTATTTTATTTCCTGTCTCTTCCCACTAGAGTGTAAATCACAGGAAGCAAAGATCTTTGCACATTTTCTCATTGCTGTGTCTCTAGTGCCAAAAACAGTGTCAGATGCATAGTATGTGCTCAATAAATAATTTTTGCACTATCTCTCTAAATCTTTAAACTTAAGAATTTACATGAAAAGAATAAGATTTTTGCCTCAAAGCTATATTGAAACAACCTCCTCCTTTTTCTGCCCCCATAAAATGAGCTGCTCTTGACCAGCTACCTCATTCTCACTATCTAAAGCTATGTTGTACTCATTGCAATTCACTCAAACAGCTTTCTCAAATGTGACTTATAAGGTCCAGGGGTCTTTTTGTGGTCAATACCCTATGTAACCGCTCTATCACATATAATTCTGATGATTACTGCCTCCCTCTTGAAATTTCCTTTCTTTCTTATTCTCTGGCTCTGCATTATCTTGCTTCTTTCCTATTTCTTCAAAAGATCTCTTCCCCATCTCCATAAGCCAAATTGTGTCCATTGAATGATGAGTTGCATGTGTGGTGGGGTGGAAGTGGTGGAGTTTGTTCTCCTTTTTATGTCTCCCAGTTTTCTTTCTTCAAAGTTCTGCTTGCTCTACCATTGGATACAATAAAAAGGGATGTAGATAGACAGACAGACAGACAGACAGATTTAGTTTTCCACCACTTTTGTTACCTGTTTAAAGGGATATGACTGATAGATAGTTGATTGTTCATATGAAAGTGTACCATTGATTGACTATAGCCCTTGTAGTATTTGTACTGTTTAAGAGTATTAAAATACTTGATATCTCACTTTTTAAAAAAATCTCTTGCCAATTCTAGAGTAGAATCCAAACATTGTTAAAGTGACGCACCCAAACTCTCACAGTTACTAAATAGTAGGAAAAAGTCTTTGTTTGAGCATACAACACTATTGTTCCATTAAATATTCAAATTAATGTACTTTCCTAGTTCTGACAACCTGTTCAATAGTACACCTTCTGATTATGGTGGTTCCTTTATAGATCTGCCTATAGGAAGAGGACGGGTCATTCAAGCCAACAGAAGTAATTCTTTTTGTGTGTGACATCTATGGTTCTCACTGAAAACTGAGAATTCTATTTTCTTCATTAGATTCTGTGATCTTAGATAGTACAACCCTCTCCCTAAGGGACAGATGCATTCTTTAAGTGCTAATGATATAAACATTTAAAGCCACAAGGGTGAATATCAGATTTTAGAACTGTGGTGACTTTCCAAAATAAGAAGGAATTTACAATGCTTCTTGATAATGCAGATTAACAAAGCCAACAAGCATCATCATCTCTAGATTTTCACAACTAAGATCAATAATTGTGCAGATTTAATAGGACATGATTAGAAATTAACAAAGTGTATTTTGCATAACATATAACTGAGAAGATTAAAATCTATTCTGTGTTTTAGATTAATTTATTACTTCTTAATGGAGTAGGAAATGGCAACCCACTCCAGTATTCTTGCCTGGAAATTTCTATGGAGGAGCCTGGTGGGCTATAGTCCATGGGGTCACAAAAAGTTGGACTGAACTACAGAGTACTGAGCACATTGCCTAAAGGATGGGCTTCCCAGGTAGTGCAATGGTAAAGAATTCACCTGCCAGTGCAGGAGATGCAAGAGATGCAGGTCTGATCCTAGGTCAGGAAGATCTCATGGAGAAGGAAATGGAAACCCACTCCAATATTCTTGACTGGAAAACTCCACGGACAGAGGAGCCTGGCCAGCTACAGTCCATGGGGTCACAAAGAGTCAGACACAATGGAGCACAAGCATGATTGCTTAAAGGACCCCTTTAATGATAAGTTTTCTGAGGTATGTGTATATATATATTATTAATATGTTAGTAAATTATGTTTTTAATTATAAATATTTGTTTTTAATAAAAATATGTTCCCTGAATCCCTGCTAGGTCACAGTCATCTTTGAAGCCTTTCATTGAGATAGTCACTAAATTTCAGCACACACAGGCATCATGTGGGAAAAAGAATTTCTTGATACCCATAATATATATATTTTTGAACAAAGCATGTCACCAGATACAATCCCCAGACCGTTGTGAACTATGTATTGATGAGGACTTATGTATTCTTATAATTCATTAAAACCATGCTAGCACTTTTGGTGCTGATCCAAATGGAGTAAACTTACTATTCCTATCACTCCTATGGATTGCAAGCAAAAGTTCTAGACAGCATTTGGTGTCACATCTAAGAAATCATTGTGAGACTTGTATCTAGGAGATTTTCATCATACATTTTTTTTTCTAGGAGTTTTACAGTTTCAAGTCTTACATTTGCCTTTAATACAGTTTGAGTCCATTTTTGTGTGTATTGTAAAATATGGTTCCAATTTCAATCTTTGTATCTGGATATCTAGTTTTCTCATTATCATTTATTAAAAAGATTATCCTTTCCCCATTATGTATTCTTGATGCCCTTGTTGAAAATTAGTTGATCATGTGTGCTTTACTTTATTTCTGGACTCTCTATTTTGTTCTACTGGTCTATATGAGAGAAGGAAATGGAAACTCACCCTAGCATTCTTGCCTGGGAAATCCCATGGACAGAGGAGCCTGGCAGGCTACAGTCCATGGGATGGTGAAAGAGTTGAACACAACTTAGCAACTAACAACAACCACAAAATGTATCCATACAAGTATCATCCTGTTTTGATTACAGTAGCTTTGTGGTTTATAATTTGAAATAAGAAGGTGTGGTACCCTCAATTCTATTCTTTCTTAAGGTTGTTTTGAATGTTTGGGACCTTCTGTGGTTCCACACTAATTTTATAATTGATTTTTCTATTTCCATGAAATTACCATTTAAATTTTGAAAGGGATTTCTTTGTTGTTGTTGTTCAGGCACTAAGTAGTGTTCTGCTATTTGTGACCCCATAAACTGGAGCATGTCAGGTTTCCCTGTCCTTCACTATCTCCCTGAGTTTGATTAAACTCGTGTCCATTGAGTCAGTGATGCTATCTAACTATTTCATCCTCTGGACCACCCCACTGCCTCTTGCCCTTACCCTTTTCAGCATCAGGGTCTTTTCCAGTGAGTCAGCTCTTTGCATTGGGTAGCCAAAGTTTTGGAGCTTCAGCTTCAACATCAGTCCTGCCAATGAATATTCAGGGTAGATTTCCATTAGGATTGATTGGCTTGATCTCCTTTCAGTCCAAGGGACTCTCAAAAGTCTTCTCCAGCACCACAGTTCAAAAGCATCAATTCTTTGGTGCTCAGTCTTCTTTATGGTCCAACTCTCACATCCATACATGACTACTGGAAAAATCATAGCTTTGAGTATATCAACCTTTGTCAGCAAAGTAATGTCTCTGCTTTTTAATATGTTGTCTAGGTTGGTCATAGCTTTCCTTCCAAGAAGCAAGCTTTTTTATATTTCCTAGCTATAGTCAGCATCCACTGTAATTTTGGAGCCCAAGAAAATAAAATCTGTCCCTGTTTCCACTTTTTCCACATCTATTTGCCATGAAGTAATGGGACCAGAGGTCATTATCTTCATTTTTTGAAAGTTGAGTTTTAAGCCAGCCTTTTTACTCTCCTTTTCCACCATTATCAAGAGGCTCTTTAGTTCCTGTTTGATTTCTGCCATTAAAATGGTACTATCTGCATATCTGAGGCTGTTGATATTTCTCCTAGTAATCTTGATTCCAGCTTGTGCTTCATTCAGCCTGGCATTTCATGTGAGGAACTCTGCATATATGTTAAATAAGCAGGGTGACAATATACAGTCATGACGTACTCCTTTCCCAATTTGGAACCAGTCCATTGTTCCATGTCTGGTTCTAACTGTTGCTTCTTGACCTGAATATAGATTTCTCAGGAGGCAGGTATGGTGGTCTGATATTCCCATCTCTTGAAGAATTTTTCACAGTTTGTTGTGATCCACACAGTCAAAGGCTTTAGCATAGTCAATGAAGCTGTAGTAGATGTTTTAGGTCTGCATATTAGTTTGCTAGTATTTTATTGAAAATTTTTGCATCCATGTTCATCAGATATATTGGCCCGTAGTATTCTTTTCTGGCAGTGTCTTTGTCTGGCATTGGAATCAGTAAAATGCTTGCCTTATAAAATTAATTTAAAAGTATTCTTTCTATTCCTATTCTTTGGAAGAGTTTAAGAGGATTGGAATTAATTCTTCTTTGAATGTTTGTTAGAATACACCAATAAAGCCACCTGATTCTGGGCATTTCTTTGTTGGGAATTTTTTTGAAATTATTTTACTTCAATCTTCATTTTTTAAGATTGGTTTATTGAGATTTTCTATTTCTTTTTCATTAATCTTGACAAGTTGTATGTTTCTAGAAATTTATCCATTTCATCTAGTTATTTATCCAATTTGTTCATAAACAATTATTTATAACAGTCCATTATGATTCTTTTTATTTCTGAGATGCCTGTCATAACATCTCCCTTTTCATTTCAGATTTTATTTAAATCTTCTTTCTTTTTTCTTGGTTAATCCAGCTAAGGGTTTGTGGATTGTTTTATATTTTTAATAAGCTCTAAGTTTTGTTGATTTTTTCTATATTTTCTATTTTTTTAATTTATTTCAGTTCCGTTATTTATTATTTTCTTTCTTCTGCTAACTGCAGGTTTAGATTTTCTTCTTTTTCTGGTTCCTGAGATATATAGTTAGGTTGTTTGTCTTTCTTCCTTTTTATGTAAGCTTTCTCAAAGGGAGCATTTTTTTTTAAAAAAACAGCATGAAAATAATTTTCTATCATTCCTTCCACTTCCAGATATCAAGAAACAAGTAGAAAGCATGAAATGAGATCGGACAATCCTCTGTTTAGAACAACACTTTAATGACTCTAAATATGCTAAACCTGGAAATAAAGATTTGGTGCCTAGAGAGGTAGCAATTTGTAAGATTGGTCATTCAAAATGGGAGTCGAGAAAAAGCCCCATTCAAAAAGAATTTGGACATAAATCCTCAATATCAAGGTATGGGGAGCACCTGAGGTTGATTGTTTAATGGCCACAAATACTTCCAAATCTGTTGTGTGCAACTCTTTGCAAGGTGACATTGGCATGTCTCCTATCCACAGTTAGAATCTATTTCTCTATCCCTTTGAATCTGAGTTGGCTTTCTGACTTGCTTTGTCCAATAAAATACGGCAGAAATCACTTTGTGTAAGTTTTGGAGCTTTGAGTGCATGCTTATTCCATGTTCAACATATTGGAACATTGCCTTGAGAATGTCACAGAGGAAACCAGTCTTGCCTACTGGAGGATAAGAAGCCTACTGGAAGAGAATAAAGATGCTTTAGACAATAGTCAGGACCAACATATTAGTGAATCCTTATTAGAATTTTCAACCCATATGCAATTCAGCTATATGCAATTATATGAGTGGATCTAGGCTAAAACCAGAAGGGCAGCCATTCATTGAATTCACTGAGAAACCACTGTTTCTCAAAATTAATGTGAAAAACAGCTAACTGGTGTTTCAAAACACTTAGTTTGGGGTTCTTTGTTATACTGCAAAAGACAATTGATAAATCACAGTAAAACAGAAATATTTAAATTTTTTGAGGTGAACAAAAAATGCAAAAGCCCACTTGTGATCTCTGAAACTCTATTTCCTAAACACTGAAGGCTTAGATATTGGATATTGAATAGAATCTGGATAATCAAATAGAAGAAATAAAGATGATACAGGCAGGGTAAGAAAGAATGAGCACAGGCAAGAAAGACAAGGAAATAAAAATGATCCTTCTTTCACTTATTTTTCTTTTCAGAATAAGTAGTTCTGTGTCCCTCTCTAAATCTTTCAAGATTTTCTTCTATTGGGGATACATTTAATGTGTTCATCGAGAGGAATAGAAATAGATTGTAAATTCTTAGGGGAAGGAAAATAAAAAAGGAAACGAACACTCAGAGAGTATTTACTTATAACAGGAGCTTGATATTGATTAATATCATTGAATCATCACAACATCCCTGTGCCACATATATATTTCCTTATTTCACCGAAGAAGAAACTACAACTCAGGGAGATTAAGTCGCTCTTTCACGTTCACTGACCTGGTAAGTGGTATTGTTTTATTTGTTTCTGTTCCAAAACCCATACCATTTCTACATCCACATGCTAGCTCCCAGACTCTATTGTTGTATTCATTTTGCTATCGGCAATGCTTAGTTTATTTCCTAGAACAATCTAGGTACTCAAAAGGCTCTCTTTGAGGATATTCAGGGGAATAAATCTCACATGACAGGAATTTCATTAATCCTTTCTCTAGTGTTATTAACATAAATAGTTCTTTGTACACAACTTGCTTCCTTTATGTGTTCATTAACTCACAACTGAGACATTCATTAATTCATTTAACAAATAGGTACTGAGCACCTCATAAGTTCAGCTTTCTGGGCACTAGAAACCCAGTAATGAGAGGACACACACGCGTGCACACACACACACACACACAGTCATAATCTCAGAGGTTCTGACTGCCTAATGATGAGTTTTGGTCACTTCTGCATCTTCTCCAGAGATATGGTGGGTGGTAGAATAAGTTCTTTACATCACTAGCTAAGTTGGCTTCTTATTTGTTTCTCTTCTTAGCCTCCTGATAACACAATGAAGGTAAATAACATGATAATATAATGATATACATTTCTTTGATCCTCCTCAGTAAGTAACAATGGAGTGCCCCTTTCCAGGATTTGACCCCTTGTTTACCTTTAGTGGTTACAAAGGTTAGAAAAGATATTTGCTACCTGTGGAGAACTTACATTTAGTCTGGTTATAATGGTTTTAACATAATCTTAAAAACGGCAATTATTTTATCACACGTATCAAAGCCCCTGGCACTTTAACTTAATTGAAATGTGCATCTAAGTCAGACCACAGTCTCCTGAAGTTTCTATGGCAAATTTGTCAAAAGTTGGAGAGTGTCATTTATTCCCAGCTGTTTCTAAGGTTCACAACTTCCACCCCCCATACGTTGTCTGAGATTCTTGGCTGAGAGAGCTGTTTGTTTCTTTATTTAGCAAAAGCTAGCACAGCTCTGCTTAGCAGAGGGACAAGCTGGAATTTGCAAGTCTCTGTGATATCACTCAGGCAATTGCCAACTTGTCACAGGTGTACACAACAAGAGCAGTGGGAAGGAGAAATCTATGGACTAGCGTGGACCTGGATGCTGGGGTTCCATCCAACATATCCCACACTTGTTCCTGCATCTGTTAGGGAAAATCAGCTTTTAGTGATGGGCAGAGGTGAGGGGTACAGGTCCTCCTTGCAGCTTATAAGACATTCTGAGTCAGCAGTTATAAGCAGAGCTGTTGACAGAATGCTGCCTGATCATTAAGCCACAAAGAAAGAAATGGCAAGAATAACATGGAAAAGAGAGAAATACAAAACACTGAGTTTTCTGAGAAGTAGAGAATAAACTGAGAGATTAGTTTTATTTTTAAAAGCTGCTGAGTTGGTCTCACTTCTTTGCTAGGTCTCTTGATTTTTTTTCCCCCAGAAGACTTGAATACCTGACCTGAAAGGTATTCAGGGGGAAATGCTGAAGCTCAGCATACCGACAGGTGGACAGGTAGGTGGCTGAACAGGTACGGCATTTTGGTCTCAGGTCAGCTTTATATGGGACTTAATTGAATAATATCACCTCTCACTTTTTTTTTCTTCCCCCTCATTGATCAAGCTGCTTTTGAGAAAAGTGATACTTTGCATATCTGGCTAAGTGCTGTTAACAGCCTCTGCCTGTGGTTTGTTAAAATTAAAAAAAAAAAAAAAAAGTGTGATCTTGCCGGAGAAGTAATTTGCTTCTCTCCAACCAATGATGGCTTGTACTTTATGCAAATTGGTATCTAGGGACAACAAATCCCATTTAATACATATGCATAGTTCATAAAAAAAACGACGTGAGAGAAAGAGGAAAAAAAGATAAAGCAACCGAGTCAGCAAAAGAACAGGTTCCGAGGAAATTTATTGTCCCAAATTGGACATTTGTAACAGATGATGTGAACAAGTGTTAACTTTGTTTTCAGCAGCTCTTCACGTACATTCACTAGACATCACACAGATTATGTTTTAAGGATCTGAACTGTAATAAAAAAAAGTGTCTATGGGCTTTAGAGTGTTGTGTTCCATATGGTTAGGGAAGTACGGAGTTATTGCGACAAGCATCTTGTGAAGCTCATTACGCGCGGTGGTGTTAGATGCGAATTGCCGCGCATAGCTATAGGGTAAGTACATGACATCCCACAGTCAGCAGATAGCAACTGGAAATGAAAGATATGAAGAACAGAGTACAGCTTCAGGGAACATGTTAGACACAACATCTGCTGGTATCAGAACACTGCATTATCAGATCATTGTGGCCATGAATTTTTTATAAAGATACTTGCTTCCCCCCCAAATTGCAACTTTGAAAGTGACATTTTGTACAAAAAGTTTTTGATTGAAGTGTGATGTCAGGAGGAAGTCCAGTGAAGTGATTCATTGCGGAGAGAACCCACACTGGCCGCCCAAGAAAACTCCTTTCTGCAAATGAGGAGGATGCCTACTCACAAAAATCCATGCTGTAGTGCGTGTACATGGGAATGCATAAGCAAGAAAGTTTTCTAAGCAGAAACATGATGGAGGTGCTTTGGCCTTTCTTACCACTCAGTGTAGGGAATGGTCCATATTCTAGACAACCATTTAGCATTCTCTTTCCTTATGTGGACAGAGTGTCAGTTACCAGCTCCCATTAAGCAAGGAGGTCATATTCCATCCACTCCCCTCCTGTGTTCTTCTTGTTAATGGCAGCCATTAACAAGCCATTCCTGTCCCAAGAAATCTTGCCATTTCTGCTCTTGTAAGATATCCCCTCATTTCAGGAATCATGCATAGATGAAAAACTAGCCAAGTTCTGATCTTTGGGAGTAGTGTGTACATTAGTGCCCCTGGTCCTAGGGAGAGGGTAAGATGATGGCCTGAAGGGAAGGAATGAGTGAGTAGATGGTGCTCGCCTTGAAAAGAGTCAAAGGTCCTGATACTTCGGTCCCATTACAGGATGTCACGTGTTTCATCTTGGGAGATAACAATGTGCTTCTAAAGCATTATGGCTCATGGAAGAACCAGATTATCTACATTCATGTTTCTGTTAATGTAGCTCTGGGAAAAGGCATAATTTCACTGATTCAGACTATCCAGGTTATGGGGTGGAGGGATAAACATATTTCTCTTCAAAAGCTAATACAAAAGAGGGAACAGAATTCAAAGACAAGTGGTCAGTCCCTGGAATGGATTCTGAAGAACCGAGAGGACGTCTTTTTCTCCACTGTGCAAACTATATTCAATTTGACTTTTTTTTTTTTTTCAGTAAACCACTGGGTTCCTCTTCAATCCTGTTAAGAGTAGTGACACTGGGTGAGATTAGTGAGAGGTTGAGAAACTCTCAAAGTCAAAATATATTCATAGGCATAGATATGCAAGAATATGTGTAGAGTAATTGGCAATAGTTCCAGATATGGGAGAAATACATAAAAGGTACTCATGAGTGAGTAAACACCAACTACAGAGTCTGATACTTCAGTTTCATCTCTGAGCTGTTTGCTCATCATCCTGTCACTTTTCGCCTTTCTCTTTTCTTCTTGTTTCTTTTTTTACTTCTTCATTTTTTTAAACCAAATTTTAGATAGGAAAGAGAGTTCCTCTTTCCTTCATCATTCCTGTGCTGCATTTCTTTATGGAAGAGAGAAAAGCTATGACCAACCTAGACAGTATATTAAAAAGCAGAGACATTACTTCGCCCACAAAGGTCCATCTAGTCAAAGCTATGGTTTTTCCAGTAGTCATGTATGGATGTGAGAGCTGGACCATAAAGAAAGCTGAATGCCAAAGAACTGATGCTTTTGAACTGTGGTGTTGGAGAAGAATCTTGAGAGTCCCTTGGACTACAAGGAGATCAAACCAGTCAATTTTAAAGGAAATCAGTTCTGAACATTCATCGGAAGGACTGATACTGAAGCTGAAACTCCAATACTTTGGCCACCTGATGCAAAGAACTGACTAATTGGAAAAGACCCTGATGCTGGGTGATATTGAAGGCAGGAGGAGAAGGGGACGACCAAGGATGAGATGACTGGATGGCATTACTGACTCGATGGACATGAGTTTGAGCAGGCTCTGGGAGTTGGTGATGGACAGGGAAGCCTGGTGTGCTGCAGTCCTGGTCGCCAAGAGTCGAACATGACTGAACTGAACTAAACTGATTTATACACAAAAATACCCTCTGGGAAAAGGATTTCTTCTCTACTATTCTCTGTGAGAGTTTGAATGAACCATCAATAAACACAGGAGGACCTGAAAAATCATTTGTTCATTGATCCACCAAATATTTCTTGAGTACTAATTACCATGAATGACGCTTCTGCTGAAAACAACTAAACTGTTGTATATCTATATTCATTTTGAAAAGTATTTACAAGCAGCAAATTAGTAAGTAAAATTCAGAAGAAAGGAAGAACAAAAGAGTTAAGTAACCCTGAATCTCTCTTTTTCTTGAGAACATTTGCTCCTCTAAGTAAATTTGACTTTTGCTTTCTTGATCTTTGAGGGAATGGGGAAAGCAAAGTCTAGGAGTCACCCAAAGTGGGAAATCTAATATGAGACACTCCTGTATAGAACCAATCCCTCTGAGGGCCACATAGTCAATGTAACATAAAGCACAAGTAAACACATTCCAGTAAAAAGCCCATTGTTGGCCTGAAATCCTTGCAAAAAGAAGGCAAGTAAAATTGCATCTCTGGAAACTACATAGGATGGAAGAGGGATATTTTCTACTAAGAGTCCTAACTACAAACCAGTTATAACATGATTATGTCAGTCAACATCCATCCTCATAAAATATTGGTGTCCAGAACATGTACACACACACACACTGTGCATGCACAGAGGCGCGAGGACTTTGATAAAAATTCTAGGCCAGTGGCAGAAACAGGACAGTTTTCTCTAACAGAATGCATCTTTCATATAGGCCTCCAAGACTTCCTTACAAATAAACTATTAAGAAATATGTACAAAAGACACAAGGAAATGAGATACCATAAGTGAGAATCATTAAAATTTTTGGACAATGTAATCAGGTAAAGTCTTCAAGAAGTAAATCAGATCGAATGTAAAATAAAGTTTTGTAATAAAAATCTAAGAAAGAAAATAGGAGAATGAAATTATCGGAAAGGTAAAGATTATAAAAATATAAAAGCATATTTGAACAAGAAACAAAGTGAACTGCTAGAAAATAGCTCAGTGGATCGATTTAAAATTTGATTAGGTCTTAATATAAAGAAAAAAAATTTTGTGAGCTGGAAGGTATAGCTGAATAGAAGCAAAGAGATGCAAAGCATTTAAAAAGTTAAATCAAAATGAGGGAGCAAAAAGTTCTAAAATATGTCTAATTAGCAAGAGGGAAGGGGGCTCAAGCAGTATTTAAAACTATAGTGTTTTAGAATTTTCCAAGACATATTTTCAAAGTTCTCATATTCATGACCTAGATGAATCCTAGCCAGAAAAATATGTACCAGTTGCATGAAACTCAACAGCACAAAACATAAATACATTAAAACATCAAGAGAAACATGAGAACCTTCAGTGCTTTAATGAACTGACAGCTATCTTCTCAACAGTGACAATGAAAGCCAGAATACAGTGTGACAGTGTGCTCAGAGAAAATAACTTTTAACCATGATTTTATGCTAATGAAAATAATTTTCATTTTTTAGCTTTGAGATATAATTGACATATAATGTTGTATAAGTTTAAAATATACAATGTGGTGATTTGATATATGTGTATATAGTGAAATGATTACTGCATTTGAGTTAGTTAACACATCCATTACCTTACCTAGTTACAATTTTTGTGTACATGTTGAGAACTTTTGAGATGTACTCTCTGAGCAACTTTCATGTATACGTATCACAGTATTGTTACTTATAGTCACTGTGCTGTACATTATATCCCCAGAACCTATTTATATAATAAGTAGAAGTTTGTACTTTCACTCATTCTTCCACCATGCTCCTCTGGTGCCTGAAAACCACCAATCTACTCTTTCTATGAGCTGAGTTTAGATTCCACATGTAAGTGAGATCGTATAGTATTTGTCTTTCTCTGTCTGACTTATTACACATATATAACACATTTTCTTTATCCATTCATCCACTGATAGACATATCAGCTGTTTCCTTGTCTTAGCTATTGAAATAATGTTGCAATGAACATGGAGGTACAGATATCTCTTCATGATAGTGATTTCAGTTCAGTTCAGTCACTCAGTCTATAGTGATTCAATTTCCTTCAAATATGTAATTCCAGAAATGAAATCGCTAGATCATGTTATAGTTCTATGTTTAATTTTTTGAGGAATCTCTATGCTGTTTTCCATTATGGCTGCACCAATTTGCATTCCCACCAAATGTTATTTCCATTTTAAGGTATTATCAACCAATTTCTATTTCAGTAAACTTTTTCTCTAGGAATGTTAAATTTTATAGATATCTTTTAGAATCTCTAGGGTGGGTGATCATATAGTTTTTATTATTTATTAATTTGACAAATTATATGAATAGATTGTTTGATATGAAAGACTGTTTTCCTAACATAAGATCCATTTAGTTATACAGTATTCTGTTTGAATTTTATTCTGCAGTCTTTACTGTGAGATTTTATTTAGGATCTTTGCATTGATATTCATGAGATATTGGTTTAGAGTTTCCTTTTTACATGAAATCATTTTCAGTTTTTGGTATTAATGTTATATTCAATACATATGAAGAATGTGGAAATATTGGAGTTACCCACTCCTGAAAGCTTTTACTTGTGAACATGTCTAGGCTTGGTACTTTATGGAGAGCAATAATGTGAGAACTATGTGGCTTGGACAAATGTGGAAAGAAGACAGACTTTTCATTTTTGTTTTTTAACAGCTTTGTTGAGCTAAAATGTACATGTATATTTCATAATGTTCACTCACTTCCTGTGTGCAATTCAACATTTAGAGTTGTGCAACCATCATCATAATCTAATTGTAGGATATTTTCATTATTCTCTCCCCTTCAAAAAGCTCAAACCAATTAGTAGTCACTACTCCATTTCACCTTTCGCCCCTACAGCCAGTCCCGGACAACCACTTCTCTAATTTCTGTCTCTTTAGATTTGCTTATTCTGGACATTAAAAAAAATGTTTCATACAACATGTAGTGTTTCCTTCATAGCATACTGCTTTTGAGGCTTGTCCATGTTGTAGACTTTATCAGTACTTCATTTCTTAATATTTCAAATTATATCACTGTATAGATATGTAACATTTTTTTTACCCATTCAGTAGTTGATGGGCATTTGAATTGTTTCTACTTGTTTCCACTTTTGATTATCATGAGTAATGTTACTATAAATATCTGTGTACAAACTTTTTGTGGACATATGTTTTCAATTTTCCTTAGGTATACACTTAGGCATATATAGAGAATTTGTAAGCCTCGGTGGACATTCAGTTGGAAAATTTAAACTTGAGATACTCTGGGGAAGGGCTAAATAAATGGGAGCTATTTAATATCAAAAAGTTTTTGACAGTACATAAGAAGACATCAGATGGATTACCTGGGCTATATTGTAACTCTATGTTTAACTTTCTGAGGAATTCCTGAACTGTTTTCCAAAGCAGCTGCACCATTTAGTATTCCCTTTTGTATTCAGCAGTGTTTGAGGGTTTTCCAAATTCCCCACATCTTCATCAGCACTTGTTGTTGTTCATCATTTTGACTACATCCATTCTGATGGATGAATGTAGTATGAATGAAGTAGTATCTCATTGTGGATTTGATTTGCCATTTCCTTAATAACTAATGATGTTGAGCATTTCTTCAAGTGTTTATTAGCCATTCATATATCTTCTTTGGAAACAGTCATTTAATTCAACATCATAATGGTTTACTCCTATATTTCTTCTAAAAGCTTTATAGTTTTAACTCATTTTCTTTCTATGATCCATTTTGAGTTAATTTTTATGTAATGATGTGACATAGTGGTTAAAATCTATTCTTTTGCAAATTTACCCAGATTTATTCATTTGTCCCAGATATAAACTTTGGAAATTTTGTTTATATTTAACTCTGTAAATGTATTCAGAAAAATACTTGGATAAGTTAAGAGAAAAGAGGAAAATCCTTCACAAAACAAAATAGAGAATGTCATTATCATTGGAGAATAGGTATGACATGTTTTTCCAGAAGCAGATGTCATTTTATTTTTTCAAATTCCCCAAACTATCCATTACAAGAATAGTTATGTGATAAGGTAATTTTTGAAAATAGCTCACAATATGTACAATAGGATATCCTGAAATCATTAATAAAGGAGATGTTTATACATACACAAACAGGGAAATGCTCCAGAATACATTGTGGTAAAAGTTGCAGAGAAGTGTTTATATCATGCAAATGTCAGTGTGAAAATTATATAATACATGTATGCAAATGCATAGAACATTTCTGTAAGGACTTATATAGAATAATCGTTATAAAATTAGCAAAGTGCATGACCTGGATAGAATAATAGATGACTGGGGAGTTGAGAGAGGTGAAAACTTGTTTTACTCAATGCCATTTTGCACTTTGTGGATTGGAAAAATGCATATGCCTTGCAGAGTTAAAACTTAATAAAAATTAATAAACTTGATAGTTGTGTCCCACTCTGCGTCCCCATGGACTGTAGCCTGCCGGGCTCCTCTGTCCAAGGAATCTTTCAGACAAGAAAGAGTACTGGAGTGGGCTGCCATTTCCTCCTCCAGGGGAATTTTCCCAACCTTGGGATTGATCCTGCATCTCTTGCATCTCCTAACTTGCAGGTGGATTCTTTACCACTGCACCACCTGGGAAGCCCCCAAATTGACTTATTAGCTTATTTAATTTTAATAGGGAACATCTTTCTCAAAGTTTTCTCTGAGTTATTGATTATAGAACTCTAAAATATTTCATATATACAAATAATTCAGAAAAAGTTATCAATGCAAATGAGCATCCCAACACTGCAGCCAGAACCCACTCAGTATTGAACAAAACTCAAAAAACACCCAAAGAGATCACATACTCTTCTTAAAGGGAACTTGATGCATCAGCACACACTTGTTCACAAATCTCAGAACATTGAAACAGAAACCTCACCTTGTGTTTTGAGAGAGGTACAATTTTACAAGACAAGGAGTCCTGAATCATCTTCTTCAAAAAAACAATAAATAAAGTTATGGATTTTATTTACTTCCTTGAAGGGAATATATGGACATTTGGGAAAGCATTTTCTAGCATTCTTTTGAGACTAATGCCAGAGAGCAAAACCATTTATCCCCAGTACTATGAGTTACACCTAATACTGTCTCTTTTAGCCAGCTGAGCTAATGGACCCACTGATCTGATCTAACACGGCAGCCTCTAATGCTCTCAAACTAGTTTACAAATGCTGTCTAAATGTTCTCTCAAACATGGCTGTTTTCCAAGATGTCTCTGTTACTCCAAAAGAAAGAATGTGTGTATATATATATGTATACACACGCACATTACACACACACACACACACACACACACACACACACACACAGACATATCTGTATGTGTTTATTACAATGTCTTGATTGCCCCAGACATTTTAATCTGTCTCATGTATTGTACACTTGAGAACCACTATTTTTAGTCTGAATTTTATTTTAAAGTTTACAAATTGTAAAGATAAACGCTTGATGTGAATGAAGAATGTTTGGCTGTATTCTTACATCCTGTTACCAATTTGCTCCAAAGTCAACATATAAATATGTGTGTGTGTGTGTGTGTGTGTGTGTGTGTGTGTACAAAACAGTGGATATTTAACAGCAAATGACTAATTCCTTTCAATCAGAAGCCTGAGCTCTTCAAGAACTTAGGCAGTTAGTTTTCAAGAACCAAAGAAATTTACAAATGCAGTTACCTGTTGTTAAATCCCATGATTGGGAACAAAGAGAGGACTTCTTTATATACTATTCACCCTCCTGCTGAGTATGTCCATCTAAAGCTGTGACTGATGATGTCACCAAAACAAAGGAGTGCATTTAGTCTAATAAGCCAACTTGAAGAGACATTGAAAGGTTGAAATTATGTATGGCAGAAGTCAATTATGCAAACCAAATGATTAATTAATAATGAGATCCATCATGGGCAAAACAGAAAGGATCACAAAAGCCTTGTGATTTACTCTGTGTGTGTCCATATATGCTTTCAGTGTATATATTTTGGGATATAGATGATATATGCATGGTGTGAGTGCCATGGCTTCTGAATTTATGAGCTCATGACTGAGCTCATGACTCATTCATCCACTGGGTGGATAAATATCTAGAATGTAAGGATTGTTTCTTAAGAGATAGAATTCATTGCCTGGTGCCTGAAGCCATATGGTTTTCTTACTGGGGGAAAAATGGAATTTAATTGATTTGCAATCTATATTCCCTTATTTTCAAATATAACTAGTTGCTTTATACTGGCCTAATTTAATTTTTTGATATATTAAATCAAATGTAGAAGTGCATACATTTCTTCATGTGTGTAAGGCAATACTTATATATCAACATCAATGTAAATGCATAAACTAACAAAATACTATTTGCTGTACTTTTGAATGTTTCCTAGTCTTTGAATGAACAACTGATTTTAACCAGCAAGTTACATTTGTTTCCAAATTTTACATCTTTTAGATCACCGTGGTTTTCAAACTATGTTTCATAAAACACACATGCTCAACATGACTTCTCTTTCTTCTTCTCCCCTCTTCTTAATAAAGCATGGGAGGTTAACAGAACAAGGAGACAGAGCTCTAGCCCAGAGAGCTACAGCCTTTGGTGGGGAGGAGGTATGAGGGTTTATTTTATGTCTCTGTTTAAGCAAAAATGTTCTATGGTTATAAATCATTTTTAAACTACTCTTAAGAAAAAATATGAAACAAAACCAAAGTTAGTTTCTTAACTGATACAAGAAATGAAAAAACAACAAATAAAACTTATTCTACAGAAGTACAGGAAAGAAATCTTTAGATAATTTTAAAAATGTTTTTCAGTGACTGAAATAAAGCCTATATCAGAAAAAAACGGCAGACATAAGAGTATATTAAACTTCTACACATACAAAATAACATTTAAAAATTGTAAATGTTAAAAGTAAAACCTTTTAGATGCTAAAGGTAGAAATATTTTAACATTCATTAACAGACGGCATATTATTATTAATATCTACAATCAATAAAGACCTCTTTAATATGTATTCAAGAACAAGTAACTAGATTTAAAACAACAAAAGTTATTAACAGGAAATTCACCAGAGAATGAAATCACACTTCCTGATCTAAAAATATTACAAAACTACAATGATGAATACAGTACAGTATTGGCACCAAAATAGAGACACAGACCAGTGGAAAAGGATATAGACCCTGGAAACAAACCCACACTTATATGATCAGCTGATCTCACCAAAGGTGATACATACGGAAAGAACAGTGTTGTCAGCCAATGGTGCTGGGAAAACTGGATATCCATATGCAAAGAGGCAACACTCTACCCCTTTTACCAAAAAATCATTTTGAAATGCAGTAAGACTTAACAAAAAGATCTGAATCTATAAAACTCCTGGAAGAAAACATAAAGAAAAAACTTCTTGACATTGGTCTTGGACATTATTTCTTGGCTATGACACCAAAAGCACAGATAATAAAAGCAAAAATAGACAGGTGAAACTACACCGAACTAAAATCCTGCAGATCAAAGGAAACAATCAAAAGGGTCAAAAGACAGCCTACAGAGTCAAAGAAAATATTTACAAACCACCTATCTAAAAAGGAGATTTTGTATTTTTCTGTCCAAAATTTATAAGAAACTTCTACAACTTAAAATCAAACAAACAAAACCTGATTTAAAAATGAGCACAGGACTTGAATATATATTTCTCCAAAGAAGACAAACACAAGACCAGCATGGATACAAAAAGGTATAGAACCATTAATCATCAGAGAAATGAGAATTAAAAGCACAGTGAGGTACCATCCCCAAACTGTTAGGATGACCATTGTCAAAAACAAAACAAAATGCAATAAATTTTCATAAGGATGTAGAGAAAAAGGAACCCTTGTGTATTGTTGGTGGAATGCAAAATGATGAGGAACCTGTGGAAAACAATGTTGTTTCCTCAAAAACTCATAAATATACTATAATGTGTGTGTAGTCACTCAGTAGTATCTGACTCTTTGCAACCCCATGAACTGTAGCCCACGAGGCTCCTCTGTCCATGGGATTCTCCAGGCAAGAATACTGGAATGGAGAAAAAAAAAAAAAAAAGAATACTGGAATGGGTAGCCATTTCCTTCCCCAGGGGATTTTCCCAACCCAGGGATCGAACCCAGGTTTCCTGCATTGAAGTCAGATTCTTTACTACCTGAGTCACCAGGGAAGCCCCATTTGTTATATAGAAGTAGATAAATGATACATGATGTTTTATGGAAACATTGTTTGTAATAGTGAAAAATCAGAAAAAATTTAAATTTCCATCAATAAGTATATGGTTGAATAAATTATGATTAATCTATACTATGAGATATTATGTAATTATTAAATTAACAAGGTAGCTCTGTATCTTCTAAAATGAAATATCTTTAGGAAGAATAACATAATAAAGCTATCAAAATAAGTATTATGTTAATATTGATAGTAAAATACATTTTTATATTTATAGTTTACATATACATATATATGTATCTGTATTTTTCTGTCTGTATCTGTAAAACTACAGATATCTGTATTTTTATGTGCTTTTGGAAATCTTTATAAAAGAGAGTTGGACTGAAGGAAGTAGCAAGGAGATTTAATTTTATGCACTTCTATATATTTGGAATTTTTAAATAACAAACATGTTTTATGTATCTGTGTTTCCTCATAGGACTTCATTTTAAAATTTAAAGTAATGAAAAATAAATGAAGTACTGTACTTTAAGAGCATTCATTGTTGATATTAACTAATTACCAAGATGTAAAAGACAAGGAAATAAAGTAAAAATGCATAGTTTAATTAACTTTTTGGCTTTGAAAAACCAAGTGAAATGACTGTTAGTTTTGATTATAAGCCAGGTAGTTTTATGCATTCCTACAGTTACTGCTTACCTGTCTGTCAAATGGGACTGTGGATCTCAAGAGGTGACCTTGGGGAAAAAAGAGGATGACTTGGCTCAAATACACCACTAAAACTGGACAAAGTTCAGAATCCATACCAAATGCCAGATGGACTACGGGTCGATACTGACATCCTCATGTACAAAGGACAGCACGCTAAAGAAGGGGATGAAATAGATGTCTACCTGTGGGAGCTATTGATTGGGTTTAATGCTGGGGCTTTCATCCTGTTATGCTGCATGTAATATGCTGAGGATTTCAGAAAAAAATAATGCATGGGCTGTCCCAAGTACTAGAGGTCAAAAGGGAGTGGATAATAGAATTTGAATAAAAAGGAAAAATTGATTAGCTGATAGTGATTATTAGGCAAGGTTACAGAAGGCAATGCTACAACTAGCAGAGCATTGCTAAAGGACACTCAGCTCTTAATATAAAGCCACCTGAATCAACCTGAAGTATACCGTACGAAGATTCAAGTGACCGAGGCAAATTTTAATTGGGATTACAAACATTACTTTGCAAAACATGGCTTAAGTTTTCCTGAGAGTGTTTATGTAAAACTTTATGTTTTTCTTTCCAAGGTTTCTTACAAAGAGGTCTTAAAAAAATTCTTTTATTCCAGTTTATAGATTTTCCTTATTTTAATATTCTCCTCTCTGGTGTAAGCATATTATAAATGGAATTAACTACATTACTAATGCTTTTAATCTGATTTTACTGGTTCCTAGGGCTGATGACTAGGAATCAGCATGTATATCATTAAAAGATAAACACAGTTATATAGAAACTAAATTACATATCTAAATAAACACGTTTATCCATGTGCCTTATTCATTAACCCAACTAACCATAGCAGAAAGCCCCGGCTATACCTCTTCAAAAATAAAGTAGCTTGAAAACAGTTTCTCTGACCACTGGAATTTTCTTGATGAATGAACTGGCAAGAAGAGCTCATGATTTGATGTATTCTTTATACTTCCTGAATTTTAGGCTGGGGCTATATATTTTGGGGGCACTACATATATTTTTATGACTAATCATATGTAAGAAATAATTGACATTTTTTAATTCACTTAAATCAATTGCTGAGCAATCATGTTGGTTGCTGCAGTCGATTTGATCTGGTAATTCAAAACAAGTGAGATATTAATACATACTGGGTGCTATTGGTTGAAATTCCTCTGTCTGCGGCCATAACTTTGGACCTGGTGACACATGAAGAAAGAAATGGTAGAGCTTAAGCTGAGAATTTTTAAAGAAATGATTAAAAGGAGAGGATGGCATAGCCCAAAATGTGAGAACCAGCTCCTAAAATCACAGTGGAGTTCTGCCTCAACTTACCTTTTCTTATATTTACTTTGGAGTAGTTCCAAATTCTGTGCTATGTCATTCATAAATCATCTCATCATGAGTGGACTTCTCCTCTTCCAATCATCTATTAAATATCTTCATCAACTCAGACACACCAGTGACCTGCCCTGACCACATCTTTGTGAGGGATCCTGTTTGTCTCCTTCCCTCTAATTACAGTGTTTCCTGGGTCACTCAATAGGCAGTAACTCTTTTCTTGGTCATTGTCCTTCTTGTTACTTTGGATCATTATATACATTTTGTGCTATCATTGACTTTTTTACATTACCTCAAGTACATGAGATGCTTTTGGAGTGCAACTGATGCTGCTCTTGTCTTTTCTTGCTATTTGCCCATCCCCACTTCCCTACCACTGAGCCTGTCACAGTACCTTAGACTAGGAAATCCTCATCATGTAATTATCGTTCTATAATTTAAAAACCTTAGTATAGTTGCACCCTTTGAGAACTTCACAACTTTGTTGAGGCAGGACTTTATTTGCACCTCAAAAATGTTTTACTACTATTATAAAGGCAAAGGGGAAATATGTTTAATTAACATGTATGGATGTGAGAGTTGGACTGTGAAGAAAGCTGAGCACCCAAAATATTGATGCTTTTGAACTGTGGTGTTGGAGAAGACTCTTGAGAGTCCCTTGGACTGCAAGGAGACCCAACCAGTCCATCCTAAAGGAGATCAGTCGTGGGTGTTCATTGGAAAGACTGATGCTGAAGCTGAAACGCCAATACTTTGGCCACCTGATGCGAAGAGCTGACTCATTGGAAAAGACCCTGATGCTGGGAGGGATTGGGGGCAGAAGGAGAAGGGGACGACAGAGGATGAGATGGCTAGATGGCATCACCGACTCAATGAAAATGAGTTTGAGTAAACTCCGGGAGTTTGTGATGGACAGGGAGGCCTGCCGTGCTGCGTTTCATGGGGTCACAAAGAGTCAGACACGACTGAGCGACTGAAATGAACTGAACTGAACAGTAATTAAATTTTCATAATACTATTTAATCTTCTTCATATGCTTATGAAGAGATGGATATTATTTTTTTTTTTCTACTACAGATGAGGAAACCAGACTGAGACAGGTCAAGCAATTTGCCTAAAGTTGAAATGATTTTAAGTGGTTGGGTTGATTCAAACCTAGGTTAGTAGCCTCTGGGCCATTTCAACAATAAATAACTTTAGAGAGACAGCATTAGCATCCTGCCAAGTAGGACGACCACTGAGGGACTGAGGAGTGATGAAAGCATATAGAAATGGGTCATGAATAAGGAAAGGCTTCCAGAACAGAGGAAAAGAGGGGGAATGCAGCACTGCAAAACAGAGGATCCAGTAAGTGGAGCAAAGTAGTAAAGGAAAGAAAAAACATTTGCCATTAAGTCTGTAGAAATATTTACAGTTGGTTTCCAGTCTCGTCATATTTTCTATCTAGCCAAACAGCAGTAAAGATGTGTGGTTATATAATATATCATAACATATATATTAAATTACTTGGATAAGATTTCTGATTTGATAACACTTGGTATAAAAATAACAATTATTACTCTTCATTTGTCTAGCTTTGAGAGTGTACACAGCACAGTGTAATAAGTAAAGTTTATCAAAGAGGGGACAAATTGGTGCCCCAAGGGCTTTGCTAAATAGAGGCTCAAGTGGAAACTGTGTGGCACTGAAAGTCAGGGCACTGCAATTGCCATATATAAAGAATCGTCTTCTCTCTCCAGCTGCCGTTGAATATGGGGGGGTCTACTTTAAGTGGAATTTTTCTTTTATGGGACTACATAGAGATTTACATGTTTGTCTTTTAGAAAGATGTTAACTGGGGTCTTTTTCTAACGTTACCTACCCAACATTATTACATGTAAAAAATCCCAAAACACAAAAACGGTCTTTTGTGTAGTAGGCAATATTCAATCATGATCCAGGGAGACCCAAAATCAGGAACAAAGTGGGGATAGGCAACTTTCTCCTTGGGCACCCAAGAACACAAGTTTGGGGTTCCATAACAATTAAATGCATTAGTTACAGTGTATCCATCTGTGCTAATAAATATAGACACAAAAATGCCCTGGTTAGGCATGTGGCTCTGATATCCAGAAGATAACAGAAAGACAGCAACTGAGCTCAAATCAGAGCACAGGCTCTCAATCACAGATAGTGAACTTTTATCCTGAAAATGAGTTTAATAAACTTGGTTTCATACTTTCCTAGCTCCAGTGATTTAGCAGTAGCAAATGAGAATTACAAAGAGAAGGCAGAGAGCTGGACGGCAAGGGAGAAGATTGAATCTCTGAAAACTGTGGCCAGGAAGTGATGAGGGCAAGAACAGACAGACCTACAACTTAGTGGTCCCTGAGGACATCCATATTTGCATTGGGTTGTAACCCAGAGCAGAGTAACTAACTCTGTAACCCAGAGTTTGTGCTTGTTTTGGCTGCTATATTTTATATGTTATTCATAGTAAAATACTTATATTATTTTAAAGAATTAAAAAAGAATGTTGATACTGCAAAAACAAACACTGAATCAACTACTCCAATTGAAAGAGAAAATATAATTGGAAAAAATAGAGAACTCATGATGAAGGATAAAGCAATAACTGGACTAATGCCTAAATAGCCACTACTAATCATTATGAAAATTTAAGGCATATGTAAAACAAAAATGCTTAAATTGAGACATAACACAAAATACTAATGATCAATCGGGGGGAAAAATCAGGTTATTTCAAATAATTTATGAGATGGACATAGTTAGAGAGAAAGTAAACTAAAGTCATATTAAAGTTAAACATTGGTTTAACACTGAGTAAGTATTTACTGACCCACTATTATGTCTTGGAACCTATACTAGCTGCTAGCTGTGCTGTGCTCAATCTTATCTGACTCTGTGACTGTATGGACTGCAGTCCACAGGCTTCTCTGTCCATGTGATTTCCCAGGTAGGAATACTGGAGTGGGTGCTATTTCCTACGCCAGGGGATCTTCCTGACCCAAGGATCAAACCTGCATCTCCTACTTTGGCAGGCAAATTTTTTACCACTGCTCCACCTGGGAAGCATTTTACTAGCTGCTACTTCAGTTCAGTTCAGTTGCTCAGTCATGTCCGACTCCTTGTGGCCCCATGGATTGAAGCACACCAGGTTTCCCTGTCCATCACCAACTCCTGGAGCTTGCTCAAACTCAAGTCCATTGAGTTGGTGATGCCATCCAACCATCTCGTCCTCTGCCGTCCCCTTCTCCTCCTGCCTTCAATCTTTCCAAGAATCAGGGTCTTTTCCAATGAGTCAGTTCTTTGCATCAGGTGGCCAAAGTATTGGAATTTCAGCTTCAGCATCAGTCCTTCCAATGAGTATTCAGGACTGATTTTCTTTAGGATGGACTGGTTGGATCTCTGTGCAGTCCAAGGGACTCTCAAAATTCTTCTCCAACACCACAGTTCAAAAGCATCAATTCTTCAGCGTTCAACTTTCTTTATAGTCCGACTCTCACATCCATACATGACTACTGGAAAAACCATAGCTTTGACTAGATGAACCTTTGTGGGCAAAGTAATGTCTCTGGTTTTTAATATGCTGTCTAGGTTGGTCATAGCTTTTCTTCCAAGGAGTAAGCATCTTTTAATTTCATGGCTGCAGTGAACATCTGCAGTGATTTTTGAGCCCCCCAAAATAACTGTTACTTATTTCCCCATCTATTTGCCATGAAGTAATGGGACCAGATGCCATGATCTGAGTTTTCTGAATATTGAGTTTTAAGTCAACTTTTTCACTCTCCTCTTTCATTTTCATCAAGAAGCTCTTTAGTTCTTCTTCAATTTCTGTCATACTAGCTGCTAAGGCTTTAGCAAAAAAAAAAAAAAAAGGGGGGGGGGCAAGCTAACTTATCTGTAAATTACAATCCAGCATATAAATGAAAATAAATATGGGTACAAATATATAGCATAATTTCTGGCTGTGATCCATGCAATAAAGAATAAATAGGGTAAGAGTGTCTGGGGATGGTCAACGGGAGGGATTGTTACTACTTTAGATATGGTGTTCTTGGAAAAAGATGAAACAGTCTTGGAACTCAGTCAGTAAAGAGTTTGCTTGCGATGCAGGAGATGCGGATTCAATTGATGGGTCATGAAGATTCCCTCAAGAAGGAAATGGCAACTCACTTCAGTATTCTTGCCTGCCTGGAGAATCCCACAGACAGAGGAGCCTGGCAGGCCCCAGTCCATGGGGTTGCAAGAGTCAGACATGACCTGAAAAAAATAAGACCATTTAGAGGAATAGCCTTCCAGGAAAATGCTAGGTGAATGCAAAGGCCCTCGTGCAGCATTGGCTTTGGTATATTTGAGAAACAGTAAGAAATAAGAAGTGTTTCCCTGATGGCTCAGCATTAAAGAATCAGTCTGCTATGCAGGAGACATGAGTCAGATCCCGGATTGGGAAGCTCCCTGAAGAAAGAAATGACAAGTCACTCTAGTATTCTTGCCTGGGAAATCCTATGCACAGAGGAACCTGGCAGGTGACAGTCCAGGGGGCTACAAAAGACTCAGACACAACTTAGCAACTAAACCACTACCTCAAGAAACAGGAGCGAGAAAAGGTAGATGAATCTGAAGACACAGGCAGTATTCTAGAGGAACAGAAGCTGTATGTGGAATCAAAGAATTTAGGAGCCCCTCACCCACTCTCTCCCTAATACTCTGACATTGAGACACTTGGGTAAATTGTAGAGTCAATTACTGTGATGGGCAAACTGGAAAAGATGCAAATATGTGAGGGAGTTGAGAGTAGAGAGGCAATAGGAGTTAGCAGATGATCCTGCTGGAGATCTGGAGAGTTTAGACTGAAGATCAATGATTAGGATCCATCAGAATACAGATGATACAAAGCTAGGGGATTGACTGAGGCTGCCCAGGCAGTGGGTGCAGACACAGAAGACAGGAGGTCCAAAGACTGGCTCCATGCTTGCATTTATAAATGGACCAGAAGGAGTACACAGAGGAGTAAGGGCTTGAACTCTTGGACTCTTTCTTGGACAAGAAAGTCACAGAGGGTGGAGTCCTGAAAGTGGGGGCGGGGGGAAAAAGAGGAAAATCTCAAGGGTGAGTATGTAACTGAGTAATCTACTAAGAGGTTAGATAAATCAGATGAACACTGAGAACTCACCATTAGATATGATGATCAGTGGATCATTCACAACCTAGGTGAATTTATAGATTTACATACAATTTAAATTCTTGACAATGATAGAGAAATGCACAAAGTTAAAGCAAACTCCCTGGTGGCTCAGGTGTTAAAGAATCAGTTTGCAAGGCAGGAGACTCGGGTTCTATCCCTGAATTGGGAAGATCCCCTGGAAAAGTGAATGGCAACCCCCTTCAGTATACTTGCCTGGAGAATTCCATGGACAGAGAAGCCTGGCTGGCTACAGTCCAGGGGGTCACAAGAGTCAGACTGGACTGAGTGACTAACACTTTCACTACTACTTTTTTCCCAAAGCAAACTCCTGATATAAAAATATGCCAGAGAGGGATCAATTCTTCTACCCCACCCTTCCTGGCCCCCACACCTGCCTGGGGACCCCTGTTTCTGAAGGTGCCATATCTTTTGATAGAGTCAGGCACAGAGCAACAAGATGGAGCCATTCATTTTTTTAAATTTATTTTTTATTGAAGGATAATTGCTTTACAGAATTTTGTTGTTTTCTGTCAAACCTCAACATGAATCAGCCATAGGTAAACATATATCCCCTCCCATTTGAACCTCCCTTCCATCTCCCTCCCCATCCCACCCCTTTAGGTTGATACAGAGCCCCTGTTTGACTTTCATGAGCCATACAGCAAATTCCTGTTGGCTATCTATTTTACATATGGTAACGTAAATTTCCATGTTACTTTTTCCTTACATCTCACCATCTCCTCCCCTCTCCCCATGTCCATAAGTCTGTTCTCTATGTCTGTTTCTCCACTGCTGCCCTGTAAATAAGTTCTTCAGAACCATTTTTCTAGATTCCGTATATGTGTGTTATAATACAATAATTATCTTTCTCTTTCTGACTCACTTCATTGTGTATAATAGGTTCTATGTTCATACACATCATCAGAATTGACTCAAATGCATTCCTTTTTAAGGCTGAGTAATATTCCATTCTGTATATGTACCACAAATTCTTTATCCTTTCATCTGTCAATGGACATCTAGGTTGCTTCCATGTTCTAGCTACTGTAAATAGTGCTGCAATGAACAATGGGATACAAGTGTCTTTTTCAACCCTGATTTCCTCAGGGTATATGCCTAGGAGTGGGATTGCTGGGTCATATGGTAGTTTTATTCCTAGTTTTTTTTTTAAGGAATCTCCATACTGTCTCCATAGTGGCTGTATCAGTTTACATTTCCACCAACAGAACATGAGCATTCCCTTTTCTCCACATCCTCTCCAGCACTTATTCTTTGTAGACTTTTTGATGATGGCCATTCTGACCAGTATAAGGTGATAGCTCATTGTGGTTTTTGTTTGCATTTCTCTAATAATGAGAGACGTTGAGCACATTTTCATGTGTTTGTTAGCCATCTGTATGTCTTCTTTGGAGAAATGTCTATTTAAGTCTTTTTCCCACTTTTTGAATGGGTTGTTTGTTTTTCTGGCATTGAGTTCTATGAGCTACTTGTATATTTTGAAAATTGATCCTTTGTCAGTTGTTTCATTTGCTATTATTTTCTCTCATTATGAGGGTTGTCTTTTCACCTTGTTTATAGTTTCCTTAGGTATGCCAAAGCTTTTAAGTTTAATCAGGTCCCACTTGTTTACTTTTGTTTTTATTTTGGTTACTCTAGGAGGTGGATCATAGAGGATCATGCTTTGATTTATGTCATCGAGTGTTCTGCCTATGTTTTCCTCTAAGAGTTTTATAGTTTCTGGTCTTACATTTTGGTCTTTAGTCCTTTTGAGTTTATCTTGTGTGTGGTTTTAGAAAGTGTTCTAATTTCATTCTTTTACATGTAGCTGTCCAGTTTCCCAGCAACATTTATTGAAGAGGCTGTCTTTGCCACATTGTATATTCTTGCCTCCTTTGTCAAAAATAAGGTACCCATAGGTGTATGGGTTTATTTCTGGGCTTTTTATCTTATTCCATTGGTCTATATTTCTGTTTTTGTGCTAGTACCATACTGTCTCAATGACTGTAGCTTTGCAGTATAATCTGAAATCAGGAAGGTTGATTCCTCCATTCTTCTTTCTCAAGACTGCTTTGGCTATTCAGGGTCTTTTGTGTTCCCATATGAATTGTGAAATTTTTTGTTCTAGTTTTTTGAAAAATGCCATTGATAATTTGATACGGATTGCATTGAATCAGCAGATTGCATTTGATAGTATAGTCATTTTCACAAATTTGATTCTTCCTACCCAGGAACATGGAATATCTCTCCATCTGTTTATGTCATCTTTGATTTCTTTCATCAGTGTCTTATAATTTTCTGTGTACAGTTTTTTTGTCTCCTTAGGTAAGTTTATTCCTGGATATTTAATTATTTTGTTGCAATGGTGGATGGGATTGATTCCTTAATTTCTCTTTCTGATTTTTCATTGTTAGTATATAGAAATGCAAGTGATTTCTGTGTATTGATCTGTATCCTGAAACCTTGCTAAACTCACTGATTAACTCTAGTAATTTTCTGATACTATCTTTAGGGTTTTCTATGTACAGTATCATTTCATCTGCAAACAGTGAGAGCTTTAATTCTTCTTTTCTGATCTGGATTCCTTTTATTTCTTTTTCTTCTCTGATTGCTGTAGCTAAGGCTTCCAGAACTATGTTGAATAATAGAGGCAAAAATGGACACTCTTGTCTTGTTCCTGATCTTAGGGAGAATGTTTTCAATTTTTCACCACTGAGAATAATGTTTGCTTTAGGCTTACCATATATGGCCTTTACCATGTTGAGGTAAGTTCCTTCTATGCCCATTTTTTGAAGAGTTTTAATCATAAATGAGTGCTGAATTTTGTCAAAGGCTTTTTCTGCATCTACTGAGATAATGATATATTTTTTTATCTTTCAATTTGTTAATATGGCGTATCACATTGATTGATTTGTGTATATTGAAGAATCCTTGCATTCCTGGAATAAACCCAACTTGATAATGGTGTATAAGCTTTTGGTTGTGTTGCTGAATTCTGTTTGATAAAATTTTCTTGAGGGTTTTGCCTCTATATTCATCAGTGGTATTGGTCTGTATTTTGCTTTTCTTGCATTGTCTTTGGCTTTGGGATGAGGGTCATGGTGGCCTTGTAGAATGAGTTTGAAGTGTTCCTTTCTCTGCAATTTTAGAGTAATCTTGAGAAAGAAGAATGGAACTGGAGGAATCAACCTGCCTGACTTCAGGCTATACTACAAAACCACAGTCATCAAGACAGTATGATACTGGCACAGAGACAGAAATATAGACCAATGGAACATAATAGAAAGCCCAGAGATAAATCCACCCATCTATTGACACCTTATCTTTGACAAAGGAGGCAAGGATATACAATGGAAAAAAGACAACTTCTTTAACAAGTGGTGCTGGGAAAACTGGTCAGCCACTTGTAAAAGAATGAAACTAGAACACTTTCTAACACCATATACAAAAATAAACTCAAAATGGATTAAAGATATAAATGTAAGCCCAGAAACTATAAAACTCCTAGAGGAGAACATAGGCAAAACACTCTCCGACATAAATCACAGCAGGATCCTCTATGACCCACCTCCCAGAATATTGGAAATAAAAGCAAAAATAAACAAATGGAACCTAATGAAACTTAAAAGCTTTTGCACAACAAAGGAAACTATAAGCAAGGTGAAAAGACAGCCTTCAGAATGGGAGAAAATAATAGCAAATGAAGCAACAGACAAAGGATTAATCTCAAAAATATACAAGCAACTCCTGAAGCTCAATTCCAGAAAAATAAATGACCCAATCAAAAAATGGGCCAAAGAACTAAACAGACATTTCTCCAAAGAAGACATACAGATGGCTAACAAACACATAAAAAGATGCTCAGCATCACTCATTATTAGATAAATGCAAATCAAAACCACAATGAGGTACCATTACACACCAGTCAGGATGGCTGCTATCCAAAAGTCTACAAGCAATGAATGCTGGAGAGGGTGTGGAGAAAAGGGAACCCTCTTACACTGTTGGTGTGAATGCAAACTAGTACAGCCGCTATGGAGAACAGCGTGGAGATTCCTTTAAAAACTGGAAATAGTACTGCCATATGACCCAGCAATACCACTTCTGGGCATACACACCAAGGAAACCAGATCTGAAAGAGACACGTGCACCCCAATATTCATTGCAACACTGTTTATAATAGCCAGGACAAAGAAACAACCTAGATGCCCATTAGCAGACGAATGGATAAGGAAGCTGTGGTACATATACACCATGGAATATTACTCAGCCATTAAAAATAATTCATTTGAATCAGTTCTAATGAGATGGATGAAACTGGAGCCCATTATACAGAGTGAAGTAAGCCAGAAAGATAAAGAACCTTACAGCATACTAACACATATGTATGGAATTTAGAAAGATGGTAATGATAACCCTATATGCAAAACAGAAAAAGAGACACAGATGTACAGAACAGACTTTTGGACTCTGGGAGAAGGTGAGGGTGGGATGTTTTGAAAGAACAGCATGTATATTATCTATGGTGAAACAGATCACCAGCCCAGGCTGGATGCATGAGACAAGTGCTCGGGCCTGGTACACTGGAAAGACCCAGAGGGATTGGGTGGAGAGGGAGGTGGGAGGGGGGATCGGGATGGGGAATACATGTAAATCCATGACTGATTCATGCCAATGTATGACAAAAACCACTACAATATTGTAAACTTTTAGCCGCCAACTAATAAAAATAAATGAAAAAAAAAAGAATTTTTAGAAGGATAGGCATTAGTTCTTCTCTAAATGTTTAATAGAATTCTCCTGTGAAATCATCTGGTTCTGGGCTTTTGTTTTTTGGGAGATTTTTGATTACAGCTTCAATTTCCATGCTTGTAATTGAGTTGGTCATAATTTCTATTTCTTCCTGGTTCAGTCTTGGAAGATTGAACTTTTCTAAGAATCTGTCCTTTTCTTCCAGGGTATCCATTTTATTGCCATATAGTTGTTCATAGTATTCTCTTATAATTCTTTGTATTTCTGCATTGTCTAATGTAACCTCTCCTTTTTCATTTCTAATTTTTTTTACATGCAATTTTGGCCATTTAAAAAAAAATATGATTGGAGAGTAATTACCTTACAGTATTCTGTTGGTTTTTGCCATACATTCATATGAATCAGCCATGGGTGAACATGTGTTCCCCATCCTGACCTTCCTTCCCACCTCCCTCCCAATCCTACCCCTCAGGGTCATCTCAGTGCACCTGAGCTCCCTGCCTCATGCATCAAACCAGGACTGGTGATCTATTTTGCATATGATAATATACATGGTCAATGCTATTCTCTCAAAGGTGCCTTCTTCCACAGAGCCCAACAGTCTGTTCTTTACATCTGTGTCTCTTTTGCTGTCTTGCATATAGGGTCATCGTTACCATCTTTCAAAATTCCATATATATGCGTTAATATACTGTATTGGTGTTTTTCTTTCTGACTCACTTCACTCTGTACAATAGGCTCCAGTTTCAACCATCTCATTAGAACTGATTCAGATGCATTCTTTTTAATAGCTGAGTAACAATATCCATTGTGAATATGTACCACAGCTTTCCTATCCATTCGTCTGTTGCTGGGCATCTAGGTTGCTTCCATATCCTGGCTATTGTAAACAGTGTTGTGATGAACATTGGGGTACACGTGTCTCTTTCAATTCTGGTTTCCTCAGTGTGTATGCCCAGCAGTGGGATTGATGGGTCTTATGGCCCTTCTATTTCCTGCTTTTAAAGGAATCTCCACACTGTTTCTCCATAGTGACTGTACTAGTTTGCATCCCCACCAACAGTGTAAGAGGTTCCTTTTTCTCTGCACCCTCTACAGCATTTATAGTTTGTATACTTTTTGATAGCAGCCATTCTAACTGGCATGAGATGGTACTTCATGGTAGTTTTAATTTGCGTTTCTCTGATAATGAGTGGTGTTGAGCATCTTTTCATGATTTTGTTAGCCATCTGTATGTCTTTGGAGAACTGTCTGTTAAGTTCTTTGGCGCATTTTTTGATTGGGTCACTTATTTTTCTGGAATTGAGCTGCAGGAATTGCTTGTATCATTTTGAGATTAATCCTTTGTCTGTTATTTGTTATTTATTATTTGCTATTATTTTCTCCCATTCTGAAGACTGTGTTTTCACCTTGCTTACAGTTTCCTTTGTTTTGCAAAAGCTTTTACGTTTCATTAGGTCCCATTTGTTTATTTTTGCCTTCATTTCCATTATTCTGGGAGGTGGGTCATAGAGGATTGCTATGATTTACATCAGAGAGGGTTTTGCCTATGTTCTCCTCTAAGAGTCTTATAGTTTCTGGGCTTACATTTAGATCTTTAATCCATTTTGAGTTTATTTTTGTGTATGGTGTTAGAAAGTGTTCTAGTTTCATTCTTTTACAAGTGGTTGACCAGTTTTCCCAGCACCACTTGTTACAAAGACTGTCTTTTCTCCATTATATATTCTTGCCTCCTTTGTCAAAGATAAGGTGTCAATAGGTGTGTGGATTTATCTCTGGGCTTTCTATTTTGTTCCACTGATCTATGTTTCTGTCTCTGTGCCAGTACCATACTGTCTTGGTGACTGTAGCTTTGTAGTATAGCCTGAAGTCAGGCAGGTTGATTCGTCCAGTTTCACTCTTTTTTCTAAAGATTGCTTTGTTTATTCCAGGTTTTTTGTATTTCCATACAAATTGTGAAACTATGTGTTCTAGTTCTCTGAAAAATACCGTTGGTAGCTTGATCGGGATTGTATTGAATCTATAGATTACTTTGGGTAGTATACTCATTTTCACTATATTGATTCTTCTGATCCACGAACATGGTATATTTCTCCATTTATTTGTGTCATCTTTGATTTCTTTCATCAGTGTTTTATAGTTTTCTATATATAGGTCTTTTGTTTCTTTAGGTAGATTTATTCCTAAGTATTTTATTCTTTTTGTTGCAATGGTGAATGGAATTATTTCCTTGATTTCTCTTTCTGTTTTCTCATTGTTAGTGTATCAGAATGCAAGGAATTTCTGTGTTAGTTTTATATCCTGCAACTTTACTATATTCATTGATTAGCTCTAGTAATTTTCTGGTGGAGTCTTTAGGGTTTTCTATGTAGAAGATCATGTCATCTGCAAACAGTGAGAGTTTTGCTTCTTCTTTTCCAATCTGGATTCCTTTTATTTCTTTTTCTTCTCTGATTGCTGTGGCTAAAACTTCCAAAGCTATGTTGAATAGTAGTGTGAGAGTGGGCACCCTTGTCTTGTTCCTGACTTTAGGGGAAATGCTTTCAATTTTTCACCATTGACGTTAATATTTGCTGTGGGTTGGTCATATATAGCTTTTATTATACTGAGGTATGTCCCTTCTATGCATGCTTTCTGGAGGTTTGCTTTTTTTTTTTTTTTTTTTGTCATAAATGGGTGTTGAATTTTGTCAAAGATTTTCTCTGCATCTATTCAGATAATGAAAGGTTGTTGCTGAATGGTAAGAGGCTGGGATTCTTGGCCTCTGGAGGAGATGAATTCAATCCAGGGCCAGAGACCAGGTTGGATCACTCAGAACTTTTGTGTAATAAAGTTTTATTAAATTATAAAGGAGATAGAGAAAGCTTCTGACATAGGCATCAGAATGGGGCAGAAAGAGTACCCCCCTGCTAGTCTTCAGCTGGATGTTATATAGTCACTGGATTTGACTTGGACTTGAAGTCTCTCAGTCATGTCTGACTCTTTGTAGACCCATGGACAGCAGCCTGCATCAGGCTCCTCCACCCATGGGATTTTCTAGGCAAGAGTACTGGAGTGGGTTGCCGTTTCCTTCTCCAGGGAATCTTCTCGACCCAGGGATCGAACTCAGGTCTCCCGCATTGTAGACAGATGCATTATCATCTGAGACACCAGGAGTCTATATAGTCACTAGCAGTCTGTTAAAGAAAAGAAAGGAATGTCTTAAAACTCAGAATGGCGCCAGGCCCCCTCATCCATAAGTTGCATTTTGTGATAATACTGGCACCAGATGATTCATCCCAGGCCATAAAACAATTGACTTGAATCTTGTCAAAGGGCAGATTACCATACAAATAGTGTTGTTTACATAGATTAGGGGAACAACATATGAGTATAACATACTGATTTGTCAAGTAGGTTCTGAGCCACTTGGCAGAACTGACTTGAAGACAGAGTCTGGGGTAAATTCATAGTACATTAACATAGCTTAAGATAAACATTTCCATAAGAAAAACGTATTAGTTAACTCAAGGTTTGAGAATAGTTAGCTTCAGGTGAAACCAGGTGTTATGGCAACACAGTATTTTAAGAGAAACCTCCTTTTAGACATGTATAGAGAAGGAAAAAAATATCACTAGTTTGTTTCCTCCTGCCACTTAAGGGAGATAAAAATGTCTGACACTTGCAGCCTATTTCCTCCATTTCAAGACCCCTGGCCTTCCTGTCTGTTACCCTCTCAATAATCATATAGTTTTTATCTTTCAATTTGTTAATGTGGTGTATCACATTGATTGATTTGTAAATACTGAAGAATCCTGCATCCCTGGGATAAAGCCCATTTGGTCATGATGTATGATCTTTTTAATATTTTGTTGGATTCTGTTTGCTAGAATTTTTTAACGATTTTTGCGTCTATTTTTTTTTTGTGTGTGTGTGGCATCTTTGTCTGGTTTTTGGTAGTGGGGTGATGTGGCTTCATATGTTGAGCTTGGACGTTTACCTTCCTCTGCAATTTTCTGGAAGATTTTGAGTAGGACAGATGTTAGCGCTTCTCTAAATTTTTGGTAGAATTCACCTGTGAAGTCATCTGGTCCTGGGTGTTTGTTTTTTGGAAGATTTCTGATTACAGTTTTGATTTCTGTGCTTGTGATGAGTCTGTTAAAATTTTCTATTTCTACCTGGTTCAGTTTTGGAAAGTTATACTTTCCTAAGAATTTATCCATTTCTTCCAAGTTGTCCATTTTATTGACATATAGTTGCTGATTGTAGTCTCTTATGATCTGTTGTATTTCTGTGTTGTCTGTTGTGATATCTCCATTTTCATTTCTAATTTTGTTGATTTGATTCTTCTCCCTTTTTTTTCTTGATGAGTCTGGCTAATGGTTTGTCTATTTTATTTATCTCCTCAAAGAACCAGCTTTTAGCTTTGTTGATTTTTGCTATGGTCCCCTTTGTTTCTTTTGCATTTATTTCTGCCCTAATTTTTATGATTCTTTCCTTCTACTAACCCTGGGGTGTTTCATTTCTTCTTTTCTAGTTGCTTTAGGTGTAGAGTTAGGTTATTTATTTGACTTCTCTCCTGTTTCTTGAGGTAGGCTTGTATTGCTATGAACCTTCCTCTTAGCACTGCTTTTACTGAATCCTATAGGTTTTGGGTTGTTGTGTTTTCATTTTCATTCAATTCTAGGCATATTTTGATTTCTTCTGTGATTTGTTGGTTATTCAGAAGTGTGTTGTTTAGCCTCCATGTGTTTATATTTTTAATAGTTTTTTCCCTGTAGTTGACATCTGATCTTACCGCATTTTGATCAGAAAAGATGCTTGAGATGATTTCAATTTTTTCGAATTTACCAAGGCTAAATTTATGGCCCAGGATGTGATCTATCCTGGAGAAGGTTCTGTGTGCACTTGAGAAAAAGGTGAAATTCATTGTTTGGGGGTGAAATGTCCTATAGATATCAATTAGGTCTAACTGGTCCTTTGTATCATTTAAAGTTTGTGTTTCCTTGCTAATTTTCTGTTTAGTTGATGTATCCATAGGTGTGAGTCAGGTTTTAAAGTCTCCCAGTATTATTGTGTTACTGTTAATTTCCCCTTTTATGCTTGTTAGTATTTGCCTTACATATTGTGGTGCTTCTATGTTGGGTGCATATATATTTATAATTATTATATCTTCTTCTGGGACTGATTCTTTGATCATTATGTAGTGTCCTTCTTTGTCTCTTTTCACAGCCTTTTTTTCAAAGTCTATTTTATCTGATATGAGTATTGCTACTCCTGCTTTATTTTGGTCTCCATTTGCATGAAATATCTTTTTCCAGCCCTTTACTTTCAATCTGTATGTATCCCTAGGATTGAGGTGGGTCTCTTGTAGACAGCATATATAGGGGTCTTATTTTTGTATCCATTCAGCCAGTCTTTATCTTTTGGTTGGGGCATTCAACTTATTTACATTTTAGGTCATTATTGATAAGTATGATCCTGTTGCCATTTATTTTGTTGTTTTGGGTTTGAGTTTATAAATCTTTTCTGTGTTTCTTGTCTAGAGAAGATCCTTTAGCATTTGTTAAAAAGCTGGTTTTGTGGTGCTGAATTCTCTGAGCTTTTTCTTGTCTGTAAAGCTTTTGATTTCTCCTTCATATTTGAGTGAGATCTTTGTTGGGTACAGTAATCTGAGTTGTAGGTTTTTCTCTTTCATCACTTTAAGTATGTCCTGCCATTCCCTTCTGACTTGATGAGTTTATATTGAAAGATCAGTTGTTATCCTCATGGGGTTCCCTTTGTGAGTTACTTGTTTTTCCCTTGTTGCTTTTAATACTTGTTCTTTGTGTTTGATCTTCATTAACTTGATTAATATGTGTCTTGGGGTGTTTCACCTTGGATTTCTCCTGTTTGGGACTCTCTGGGTTTCTTGGACTTGGGTGATTATTTCCTTCCTCATTTTAGGGAATTTTTCAACTATTATCTCCTCAAATATTTTCTCATGGCCTTTCTTTTTGTCTTCTTCTGGGACTCCTATGATTTGAGTGTTGGGGAGTTTCACATTGTCCCAGAGGTCTCTGAGGTTGTCCTCATTTCCTTTAATTCTTTTTTAGTCTCTGCTTCATTTATTTCCACCATTCTATCTCCCACCTCACTTATCCTATCTTCTGCCTCAATTATTCTACTGTTGTTTCCCTTCAGAGAGCTTTTGATCTCAGTTATTGCATTATTCATCACTGATTGACTCCTTTTTTAATTTCTCCTATTTCCTTGTTAAACCTTGCATCTTCTCAATCCATGTCTCCAGACTATTTATCTGTGACACCATTTTGTTTTCAAGACTTTGGATCATTTTTACTATAATTATTCTGAATTCTTTTTTTAGGTAGACTCCCTATCTCCTCCTCTTTTGTTTGGTTTGGTTGGCTTTTATCTTGTTCCTTTACCTGCTGAATATTTCTCTGCCTTTTCATCTTGTTTAGGTTGCTGTGTTTGGGGTTGCCTTCCTGTATGCTGGAAGTTTATGGTTCCTCTTTATTGTGGAGGTTCCTCCCTGTGGTGGGGTTGGACGAGTGACTTGTCAAGGTTCCTGGTTAGGGAAGCTTGCATTGGTGTTCTGGTGGGTAGAGGTAGATCTCTTCTCTCTGGAGTACAATGAGGTATCCAGTAGTGAGTTTTGAGGCATCTATGGGTTTGGTGTGACTTTGGGCAGCCTGTATATTAATGCTCAGGGCTACATTCATGCATTGCTGGAGAGTTAGTTTGGTGTGTCTTGCTCTGAAACTTGTTGGCTATTGGGTGGAGCTTGGTTTCAGTGTAGGTATGGAGGCTTTTGGATGAGCTCTTGTCAATTAATGTTCCCTGGAGTCAGGAGTTTTCTGGTGTTGTCAAGTTTTGGATTTAAGCCTCCTGCCTCTGGCTTTAAGTCTTATTCTTACAGTAGTCTCAAGACTTCTCCATCCATACAGCACCGACGATAAAACATCTAGGTTAATGGTGAAAAAAATTCTCCACAGTGGGGGGCACCCAGAGAGGTTCACAGAGCTACATGGAGTAGAGAAGAGGGAGGAGGGAGATAGAAGTAACCAGGAGGAGAAGAGAGGGAATGAAAAGGGAGAGAGCAATCTAGCCAGTAATCAATTCTCTATCTGATCTCCACAGTCTGGAACACTCAGAGAGGTTCACGGAGTTCTGAAGAGAAGAGGGAGGAAGGAGATAGAAGTTACCAGAAGGAGCAGAGGGGGAGTAAAAAAGAGAGATACCAATCTAGCCTATGATAAGTTCCCTAAGTGTTCTCCACAACCTGGAACACCCAAAGAGATTCACAAAATTAAGTAGAGAAGAGAAGGGGGGAGGGAGGAGATAGAGGTGACCTGGGGGAGAACAAGAAGAATCAAAAGCAGAGAGAGCAATCAAGCCAGTAATCACACTCCTATGTAAAAATGGGTACTGAAGATTGGATTCTTAAAGGTACAGAATTGATAACAAATACCAAAAAGCAAAGATTAAAAATCTAGAGTAGAGGTTAGACTCTCAAAAATACAATATTAAAAAAACAAAACAAAATCGCAAAAGTTATAAAAATAAATATATGAAATTTGATTTAAAAATAGGGTTTTTTTTTGCAAGGTAATAGGTTTTAAAAATGAAAATTAAAGCAGTAATAAAGACCTTAGAAATTAAAAAAAATTAAAATATGATAATAGTAAAATATATCTAGGAATTTCTCTGGAGCTGTTGAGGGCAATGTGGGGTCAATTCAGTTTCAGATAGTTCCTTGTTCCAGCTTAGACTTCTTCTCCAGGGCTATAGGTTCCATCCAATGTAGCCAGTTCTAGCTACAGGGTTTTAATCTGTTACACATGTCACTTCCAAGGCAGTTCCCTTTTCTTTGTTTATTTTGGCCTCCTCTGTTTGCAAGTCTTTTCAGTATCTAACTTCTGCCCTGACACAAGGGGGTGAAGGTGGTCACTTATTTAGGCTGACTTATTCAGTCATGCTCTGGGGAGGGAGGAACCCCACAAACAAATATCCCTGGCATGTGTGGGGAGAGCTCGCAGTGTCTGGGCCACACTGTGTTTGCCCCCATTCACGGTGTGTGTGCTTTCCCAGTCTATACTGCTCAAGCTCCAGGTTGCTCTGCAAGGAAACTGTCTAAGGCGAGCCCTGGGTTGTGTGAACTTCCCAGGTCTAAGCCACTCAGGTTCAAGTTCTTGGGTACTCCACAAAGGCACAAACTGGGTTGGGCCTGCGTTTTTTGCCCTTGCCAGGTCCGCGCAATTCAGGTGACCAGGTGCTTGTCGAGTGCACACTCCCCAGGTGGGTGGTGCATCTTCATCACCTCCCCAGTCTTAACGTTTTGGTTTTCCAGGTGCACCACAAGAGCACTGTCTCAGGTGTGCCGTGTGTCTCCTCTGGGGAGTTGATCTCTGTCTGCGACCCTTCTGGCAGATGTCAACCGTCCAGGATCACAGGAAGACTTGGTTAGCAACTGGGAGCCTGCTCAGAGTTTGGTAGAAGATGCTGTTTCTGGGGCCGAGTTTGCCCCTCTCCTTCCAGCTCTGGCTGTCACTCGCCAGCCTCCCTGCCTCCAGCGGGGGATGGGCCTGTCAGCTCCTGGCTAGCTCTCTTCTGGTGTTCGCTCAGTCCTTTGCTCTGTGAGTGGGCCAGCAGTACCTTCAGTCAGTTCAGTTGATCAGTCGTGTCCAACTCTTTGCGACCCCATGAATCACAGCACACCAGGCCTCCCTGTCCATCACCAACTCCCAGAGTATGCCCAAACTCATGTCCATCGAGTCAGTGATGCCATCCAGCTATCTTATCCTCTACCGTCCCCTTCTCTTCCTGCCCTCAATCCCTCCAAGCATCAGAGTCTTTTCCAATGAGTCAACACTTTGCATGAGGTGGCCAAAGTACTGCAGTTGTAGCTTCAGCATCAGTCCTTCCAATGAACACCCAGGACTGATCTCCTTCAGGATGGACTGGTTGCAGTATAGCTCAACTGCATGTTCATCACCTCCACTAGCTTTGTTCATAGTGATGCTTTCTAAGGCCCACTTGACTTCACATTCCAGGATGTCTGCCTCTAGGTGAGTGATCACACCATCATGATTATCTGGGTCATGAAGATCTTCTTTGTACAGTTCTTCTGTGTATTCTTGCCACCTCTTCTTAATATCTTCTGCTTCTGTTAGGTCCATAAAATTTCTGTCCTTTATCGAACCCATCTTTGCAAGAAATGTTCCCTTGGTATCTCTAATTTTCTTGAAGAGATCTCTAATCTTTCCCATTTTATTCTTTTCCTCTATTTCTTCACATTGATCGCTGAGGAAGACTTTCTTATCTCTCCTTGCTATTCTTTGGAACTCTGCATTCAAATGGAAATATCTTTCCTTTTCTCCTTTGCTTTTTATTTTTTTATTTTTTTTTATTTTTTTATTTTTTAAATATTATTTTATTAGTTGGAGGCCAATCACTTTACAACATTTCAGTGGGTTTTGTCATACATTGACATGAATCAGCCATATAGTTACATGTATTCCCCATCCCAATCCCCCCTCCCACCTCCCTCCCCACCCGACTCCTCAGGGTCCTCCCAGTGCACCAGGCCCGAGCACCTGACTCATGTATCCCACCTGGGCTGGTGGTCCGTTTCACCATAGATACTATACATGCTGTTCTTTCAAAACATCCCACCCTCACGTTCTCCCCCAGAGTTCAAAAGTCTGTTCTGTACTTCTGTGTCTCTTTTTCTGTTTTGCATATAGGGTTATCGCCACCATCTATCTAAATTCCGTATATATGTGTTAGTATACTGTAATGTTCTTTATCTTTCTGACTTACTTCACTCTGTATAATGGGCTCCAGTTTCGTCCATCTCATTAGAACTGATTCAAATGAATTCTTTTTAATGGCTGAGTAATATTCCATGGTGTATATGTACCACAGCTTCCTTATCCATTCATCTGCTGATGGGCATCTAGGTTGCTTCCATGTCCTGGCTATTATAAACAGTGCTGCAATGAACATTGGGGTTCACGTGTCTCTTTCAGATCTGGATTCCTCAGTGTGTATGCCCAGAAGTGGTATTGCTGGGTCATATGGCAGTTCTATTTCCAGTTTTTTAAGAAATCTCCACACTGTTTTCCATAGTGGCTGTACTAGTTTGCATTCCCACCAACAGTGTAAGAGGGTTCCCTTTTCTCCACACCCTCTCCAGCATTTATTGCTTGTAGACTTTTGGATAGCAGCCATCCTGACTGGCGTGTAATGGTACCTCATTGTGGTTTTGATTTGCATTTCTCTGATGATGAGTGATGTTGAGCATCTTTTCATGTGTTTGTTAGCCATCTGTATGTCTTCTTTGGAGAAATATCTGTTTAGTTCTTTGGCCCATTTTTTGATTGGGTCATTTATTTTTCTGGAATTGAGCTTCAGGAGTTGCTTGTATATTTTTGAGATTAATCCTTTGTCTGTTTCCTCATTTGTTATTGTTTTCTCCCAATCTGAGGGCTGTCTTTTCAGCTTACTTATAGTTTCCTTTGTTGTGCAAAAGCTTTTAATTTTCATTAGGTCCCATTTGTTTATTTTTGCTTTTATTTCCAATATTCTGGGAGGTGGGTCATAGAAGATCTTGCTGTGATTTATGTCGGAGAGTGTTTTGCCTATGTTCTCCTCTAGGAGTTTTATAGTTTCTGGTCTTACATTTATATCTTTAATCCATTTTGAGTTTATTTTTGTGTATGGTGTTAGGAAGTGTTCTAGTTTCATTCTTTTACAAGTGGTTGACCAGTTTTCCCAGCACCACTTGTTAAAGAGATTGTCTTTTTTCCATTGTATATCCTTGCCTCCTTTGTCAAAGATGAGGTGTCCATAGGTTCGTGGATTTATCTCTGGGCTTTCTATTCTGTTCCATTGATCTATATTTCTGTCTTTGTGCCAGTACCATACTGTCTTGATGACTGTGGCTTTGTAGTAGAGTCTGAAGTCAGGCAGGTTGATTCCTCCAGTTCCATTCTTCTTTCTCAAGATTACTTTGGCTGTTCGGGGTTTTTTGTATTTCCATACAAATTGTGAAACTATTTGTTCTAGTTCTGTGAAAAATACCGTTGGTAGCTTGATAGGGATTGCATTGAATCTATAGATTGCTTTGGGTAGAATAGCCATTTTGACAATATTGATTCTTCCAATCCATGAACACGGTATGAATATAGTAAAGTTGCAGGATATAAAATTAACACACAGAAATCCCTTGCATTCCTATACACTAACAATGAAAAAACAGCAAGAGAAATTAAGGAAACAATACCATTCACCATTGCAACAAAAAGAATAAAATACTTAGGAGTATATCTACCTAAAGAAACAAAAGACCTATACATAGAAAACTATAAAACACTGATGAAAGAAATCAAAGAGGACACAAACAGTTGGAGAAACATACCGTGTTCATGGATTGGAAGAATCAATATTGTCTCCTTTGCTTTTTGTTTCTCTTCATTTCACAGCTATTTTAAGACCTCTTCAGACAACCATTTTGCTTTTTTGCATTTTTTTCCCATGGAGCTGGTCTTGATCCCTGTCTCCTATACAATGTCATGAACCTCCATCCATAGTTCATCAAGCAATCTGTCTATCAGAGCTAGTCCCTTAAATCTATTTCTCACTTCCACTGTATAGTCATAAGGGATTCGATATAGGTCATACCTGAATGGTCTAGTGGTTTTCCCTACATTCTTCAGTTTAAGTCTGAATTTGGCAATAAGGAGTTCATGATCTGAGCCACAGTCAGCTCCTGGTCTTATTCTTGCTGACTGTATAGAGTTTCTCCATCTTTGGCTGCAAAGGATATGATCAATCTGATTTCGGTGTTGATCATCTGGTGATGTCCATGTGCAGCGTCTCCTCTTGTATTGTTGGAAGAGGGTGTTTGCTGTGACCAGTGCGTTCTCTTGGCAAAACTCTACTAGCCTTTGCCCTGCTTCATTCCATACTCCAAGGCCAAATTTGCCTGTTACTCCAGGTGCTTCTTGACTTCCTACTTTTGCATTCCAGTTCCCTATAATGAAAATGACACCTTTTTTTGGGTGTTAGTTCTAAAAGGTCTTATAGGTCTTCACAAAACCATTAAACTTCAGCTTTTTTAGCATTACTGCTTGGGGCATAGGCTTGAATTGCCATGATATTGAATGATTTGCCTTGGAAATGAAAAGAGATTATTCTTTAGTTTTTGAGACTGCATCCAAGTACTGCATTTTGGACTCTTTTGTTGGCCATGATGGCTTTTCCATTTCTAAGCGACTCCTGCCCACAGTAGTAGATATAATGGTCATCTGAGTTAAATTCACCCTTTCCAGTCCATTTTAGTTTGCTGATTCCTAGAATGTTGACATTCACTCTTGCCATCTCCTGTTTGACCACTTCCAATTTGCCTTGATTCATAGACATAACATTCCAGGTTCCTATGCAATATTGCTCTTTACAGCATTGGACCTTGCTTCTATCACCAGTAACATCCACAGCTGGGTATTGTTTTTGCTTTGGCTCCATCCCTTCATTCTTTCTGGAGTTATTTCTCCACTGATCTCCAGTAGCATATTGGGCACCTACCGACCTGGGGAGTTCCTCTTTCTGTATCCTATCATTTTGCCTTCTCATACTGTTCATGGGGTTCTCAAGGCAAGAATACTGATGTGGTTTGCCATTCCCTTCTCCAGTGGGCCACATTCTGTCAGACCTCTCCACCATGACCCCTCCATCTTGGGTGGCCCCGCACTGCGTGGCTTAGTTTCATTGAGTTAGACAAGACTGTGGTCCATGTGATCAGATTGGCTAGTTATCTGTGATTATGGTTTCAGTGTGTCTGTCCTCTGATGCCCTCTTGCAACACCTACTGTCTTACTTGGGTTTCTCTTACCTTAGACATGGGGTGTCTCTTTGTGGCTGCTCCAGCAAAGAGCAGCCAACGCTCTTTACCTTGGATGAGGGGTATCTCCTCACGGCCGCCCCTCCTGACCTTGAGCATGGAGTAGCTCCTCTCTGCCCTTAGGTTAGAGCTTTTCACAGGAAAGTTCTCTCTCTCTCTCTTTCCTCTTTTTTTCCCCCCTCTCTCTGGCTATCCTGTAGTTTGGGTCATGTTAGCTCCCTTAGATTGCCATCAGGGCATTCATGCCAGGCCCTTACCCTAAACAATAGAGCCCACACCTCCCTGCTCAGCCCCTGCTTGCTGGTGGCAGACACAAGCATCTGGGCTACTTCACCGCTGGGAGTTGCATTTAGGCACGTAATCTGTGGGTTTTATTTATTTATTTTTTTCCTCCTGGTTATGTTGCTCTCTGAGATTCCAAAACTCTCCACAGACCCGCTGGTGAGAGGGTTTTCTGGTGTTTGGAAGCTTCTCTTTTACAACTCACTCCCTGGGATGGGTCTCCATCCCTAACTCTTTTGTCTGCCTTTTTATCTTTTATCTTTTGACCTACCTCCATTTGAAGACAATGGGCTGCCTTTCTGGGTGCCTGGTGTCCTCTAGCAGCGTTCAGAAATTGTTTTGTGGATTTTGCTCAGCATTCAAATGATCTTTCAATGAATTTGTGGGGGGAGAAAATGGTTCCTGTCCTATTCCTCCACTATCTTCCATTTCTAATTTTATTGATTTGATTCTTCTCTGTTTTTTTCTTGATGAGTCTGGCTAAAATTTGTCAACCTTGTTTATTTTCTCAGAGAACCAGCTTTTATTTTTCTTAATCTTTACTATTATTTCTTTCATTTCTTTTTCATTTCTTTCTGCTTGGATCTTTATGATTTCTCTCTTTCTACTAATTTGACGGTTTTTTTCTTCTTTTCCCAGTTTTTTAAGGTGTAAAGTTAGGTTATCTATTCAATGTTTTTCTTGTCCTGAAGTAGGATTGTATTGCTATAAACTTCCTCTTAGAACTGCTTTTGCTGCATCCCCATAGGTTTTGAGTTGTCGTGTTTTCATTATCATTTGTTTCTAGAAACTTTTAGATTTCTTCAGTAACCAGTTGGTTATTTAGAAACATGCTGTTTAATCTCCATATTTTTATGTTTTTTACAGTTTATTTTTTGTAATTGATATCTAGTCTCTTAGCATTGTGGTCAGAGACGAAGCTTGATACAATTTCAATTTTCTTAAATTTACTGAGGTTTGATTTGTGACCCAAGATGTAGTCTATCCTGGAGAATGTTCCATGTGCACTTGAGAAGAAAATGTCTTCTTATGCATTTGGATGGAATGTCCTGAAGATATCAATGATATCCATCTCATCTAATGTATCATTTAAGACTAGTGTTTCCTTATTAGTTTTCTGTTTTGATGATCTGTCCATTGGTGTTAGTGGGGTGTTAAAATCTCCTGCTATTATTTTGTTACTGTCAATTTCTCTTTTTATGTCTGTTAGTGTTTGTCTTATCTATTGAGGTGCTCTTATGTTGGGTGCATAGATATTTACAATTGTTATGTCTTCCTCTTGGATTGATCCCTTGATCATTAGGTAGTGTCCTTCCTTATCTCTTGTAATCTTCTTTATTTTAAGGTCTATTTTGTCTGATATGAGGATTGCTACTCCAGCTTTGTTTTGCTTCCCATTTGCATGGAATATATTTTCCCTTCCTCTCACTTTCAGTCAATACATATCTTTAGGTCTGAAGTTCATTTCTTATGGACAACATATATATGGATATTGTTTTTGTATCCATTCAGGTAGTCTGTGTCTTTTGGTTGGAGCATTTAATCCATTTACATTTAAAGTAATTATTGATATATATGTTCCTATTGCCATTTTCTAAGGGCTTCCCTTGTTGCTCAGATAGTAAATCATCTGACTGCAATGCAGGGGACCCAGTTTGATACCTGGGTCAGGAAGATCCCCTGAAGAAGGAAATGGCAACCTGCTCCATAATCCTTGCCTGGGAAATCCCATGGATAGAAGAGCCTGGCAGGCAGTACAGTACATAAGGTCACAAAGAGTAGGACATGGCTGAGCGTCTAACACACAAATTGTTTGGGGCTGGTTTTGTAGATCTTTTTTCTTCTCTTGTATTTCTTGACTATGTCAGTCCATTTAACATTTGTTGTAAAGCTGGTTTGATGGTACTGAATTCTCTTAATGTTTTCTTGTCTGAAAAGCTTTTTATTTCTCCAACAATTTTAAATGAGATCCTTGCTGGATACAGTAATTTTGGTTGTAGATTTTCCCCTTTCAGTATGTTAAATATATCCTGCCATTTGCTTCTGGACTGCAGAGTTTCTGCTGAAAGATTAGCTGTTAGGTGTATGGGGTTTCCCTTGTATGTTACTTGTTGCTTCTCCATTGCTGTTTTTAATACTCTTTCTTTGTGTTTAGTCTTTGTTAGTTTGATTAGTATGTGTCTTGGAGTGTTTTTCCTTGGGTTTATCCTATAAGGGACACTTTGTTTCTCTTGGACTTGATTGACTGTTTCCTTTTCGATGTTGGGGAAATTTTCAAGTATAATCTCTTCAAAAATTTTTTCATACCCTTTCTTTTTTATCTTCTTCTTCTGGGACCCCTATAATTTGAATGTTGGTGTGTTTGATATTGTCCCAGATGTCTCTGAGACTATCCTCAGTTCTTTTCATTCCTTTTACTTTATTCTGCTCTTCAGAAATTATTTCCACCATTTTATCTTCCAGCTCACTGCTTCATTCTTCTGCTTCAGATATTCTGCTATTGATTCATTCTAGAGTATTTTTAATTTCAGTAATTGTGTTGTTGTGAAGAAAGTGGAGAAAACCACTAGACCATTCAGGTATACCTAAATCAAATCCCTTATGACTATACAGTGGAAGTGAGAAATAGATTTAAGGGACTAGATCTAATAGACAGAGTGCCTGATGAACTATGGACTAAGGTTTGTGACATTGTACAGGAGACAGGAATCAAGACCATCCCCAAGAAAAAGAAATGTAAAAAAAAGCAAAATGGCTGTCTGAGGAGGCCTTACAAAGAGCTGTGAAAAGACGGGAAGCAAAAAGCAAAGGAGAAAAGGAAAGACATACCCAATTTGAATGCAGAGTTCCAAAGAATAGCCAGGAGAGATAAGAAAGTCTTCCTCAGCAATCAATGTGAAGAAATAGAGGAAAATAATAAAATGGGAAAGACTAGAAATCTCTTCAAGAAAATTAGAGATACCAAGGGAACATTTCTTGCAAAGATGGGCTCAATAAAGGATAGAAATGGTAGGGACCTAACAGAAGCAGAAGATATTAAGAAGAGGTGACAATAATACATGGAAGAACTGTACAAAAAAAAATCTTCATGACCCAGATAATCACAGCAGTGTGATCACTCACCTAGAGCCAGACATCCTCAAATTTGAAGTCAAGTGGGCCTTAGGAAGCATCACTATGAACAAAGGTAGAGGAGGTGATGGACTTCCAGTTGAGCTATTTTAAATCCTGAAAGATGATGCTGTGAAAGTGCTGCACTCAATATGCCAGCAAATTTGGAAAACTCATCAGTGGCAACAGGACTGGAAAAGGTCCATTTTCATTCCAATCCCAAAGAAAGGCAATGACAAAGAATGCTCAAACTATGGCATAATTCCACTCATCACACACTCTAGTGAAGTGATGCTTAAAATTCTCCAAGCTAGACTTCAGCAATACGTGAACCATGAACTTCGAGATGTTCAAGCTGGTTTTAGAGAAGGCAGGGGAACCAGAGGTCAAATTGTCAATATCCGCTGGATCATTGAAAAAGCAAGAGAGTTCCAGAAAAACATCTATTTCTTCTTTATTGACTATGCAAAGCCTTTGACTGTGTGGATCACAATAAACTGTGGAAAATTCCGAAAGAGTTGGGAATCCTAGGCCACCTGACCTTCCTCCTGAGAAATCTGTATGCAGGTCAAGAAACAACAGTTAGAACTGGATATGGAACAACAGACTTGTTCCAAATAGGAAACGGAGTATGTCAAGGCTATATATTGTCACCCTACTTATTTAACTTATATGCAGAGTGCATCATGAGAAACACTGTGCTGGAGGAAGCACAAGCTGGAATCAAGATTGCTGGGAGAAATGTCAGTAACCTCAGATATGCAGATTTCACAACCCTTATGACAGAAAGTGAAGAACTAGAAAGCCTCTTGATGAATGTGACAGAGGAGAGTGAAAAAGTTGACTTAGAGTTCAACATGCAGAAAACTAAGATCATGGCATCCAGTCCCATCACTTCATGGGAAATAGATGGGGAAACAGTGGAAACAGTGGTGACTGTATTTTTCTGCACTCCAAAATCCCTGTAGATGGTGATTGCAGCCATGAAATTAAAAGACGCTTACTCCTTGGAAGGAATGTTATGACCAACCTAGACAGCATATTAGAAAGCAGAGACATTACTTTGCCAACAAAGGCCCATCTAGTCAAGGCTATGGTTTTTCCAGTGGTCATGTATGGATGTAAGAGTTGGACTGTGCAGAAAGCTGATGGCCGAAGAATTGATGCTTTGAACTGTGATGTTGGAGAAGACTCTTGAGAGTCGCTTGGACTGCAAGGAGATCCAGTCAGTACATCCTAAAGGAGGTCAGTCTTGAGTGTTCATTGGAAGGACTGATGTTCAAGCTGAAACTCCAATACTTTGGCCATCTGATGTGAAGAGCTGACTCATTCGAAAAGACCCTGATGTTGGGAAAAATTGAGGGCAGGCGGAGAAGAGGACGGCAGAGGATAAGATGGTATGATGGCATCACTGACTCAATGGACATGGGTTTGGGTGGACTCCGGGAGTTGGTGAAGGGCAGGGAGGCCTGGTGTGCTGTGGTTCATGGGGTTGCAAAGAGTCGGATATGACTGAGCAACTGAACTGAACTGAATTGTGTTGTTTGTCTCTGTATATTTATTCTTTAATTCTTCTAGGTCTTGGTTAATTGATTCTTGCATTTTGTCCATTTTGTTTTCAAGGTTTTCGATCATTTTTACCGCCATTATTCTGAGTTCTTTTTCAGGTAGTTTCCTATTTCCTCTTCATTTTTTTGGACTTCTCTGTTTCTAGTTTGTTCCTTCATTTGTGTAGTATTTCTCTGCCTTTTCATTATATATATATATATATTAACTACTGTGTTTGACGTGTCCTTGTCCCAGCATAGGGTTGGATTCTTTCTTTCTTTTGGCTCCTGCACTTCTAAGGTTGGTTCAGTGGTTTGTGTAAGCTTCTTATAGTGTGAGATTTGTGCTGAGTTTTTGTTTATTTGTTTGTTTGTTTTTCCTCTGATGGGCAAGGCTGAGTGAGGTGGTAATCCTATCTGCTGATGATTGGGTTTGGATTTTTGTTTTGTTTGTTGTTTAGATGAGCATCCTGCACAGGGTGCTATTGGTGGTTGGGTGATGCCAGGTCTTGTATTCCAGTGATTTCCTTTGTGTGAGTTCTCACTATTTGATAACCCCCTTAGGGTTAATTTTCTGGTAGTCAAGGGTCTTGGGGTCAGTGCTCCCACTCCAAAGGCTCAGGGGTTTGTCTTGCTGTAGAGGTTGTCTATCCAGTTGAGGCATAGCAGGCCCTGATGGCTCAGTAACTCCTTGCTTGCTCTGTCAATTAGGAAACCCAACCTTTATCATACAACAAAGGAGGGAGGGTATGGGCAGGGGGCCCTGCAGGCCAAGGTTGCCAATGCTGAGAGGAGGCAAGGGGGAGTCTGGAGTCATTCATTTTTGTACAGGGAGTCACAGCCAAGAGATAAATCACCTATGAGTAGAGGAATGCCGATCCAAACATTCTAAGTCAGGGAAAAGTTAAGAATCTCTCAGTGAGTCTCCTAGACTGAGTGAAGAGGGGTAGGTGATTGTGGTGGGGTGGCGGGGAGTGTCCCTCAGTAGTCCAACAGTGACCTGACTTAGAGAGAAAACTAATTCTGATAAATAACTTTTTCATTTTATTGTTTTGGTTTGTGTGTCTTACTTTTTCCGTCTTCATCAAGTAAAATTAAATAACAAATAAACTACATTTATCACCTATTTGGAATTTTGCAGGACAAAGGAGGAAAGGGATATGACACTTGGGGACTAACGAATACAGTGGGGACAGCTCTTACATGGTGAATGATATTTCCTCTGCAATTATAAAAATTTGATAAAATTGCTCATTGGGAGAAAATATAGCCATAAGCACCATATTTTTTTCTTATAGCCACCTATATTTTATTGTATGTAGTTGTGGAACTGATGTATGGTAATATTCCTTTTTTCTTTTTTCAGTAGTTCATGAAGGAAAAAAGAAAAATTGCATTGTGATAGTGAGGCAATGGAGATTTAAAGGTTGTACTGGACTTACAATTGAAATGCAAATCACTCTTTGCAAACAGCTTCCCACTGAGGCCCAGATTTTTACAGATCAGGTTCTGCTGTCCTGATGAGGAATCATTGAACGGCATTTCCCAGCATTCACAAATTAGTTGCCGTCTAAGGTATCATTTTCTACGTTATAATTGTAACTTACCAGAGAAAACTTTGTCACAAAAGACAGTACCCTGTGCTTCCATTATTTTTCCAGCTGCACTGCCACTAAGGATTCTTTCACACACAATAAAAACACACACATCACGACCTCCCTCTCTGAAATACACACTCCTTGAATATAAACATTTTGAGAATATTGGTGTGCTTTTCTTCCCCTTCTTTTTTAGATGTGCAGGTGGTAAAATACTGGCTGCCATGAACTGCAGACAATAAATAAAAATTACCAGCTTCTTCTGGCTGCCTGATAGAAATGTGCCAGCTTGGAAAAGCCTGATTCTCCAGGCAAAGTGATCTCCTGGGCAAAGAAGGCTCCGGATATGCAAGTCCACTTCCTGGTGGCTCCTTAATGGGCAGGTGACGCTTGTCTACTTCAGCCAGGCTTAGTTGCCCTCAGAAACAAGGAAGCTGCTTACAACTCTGAAAGGCTCCCTCTCCCTCCCCAAGTTAAAAAGGCTAAAACTCTGAGAGAGGCAGCATTGCAGCCAGGACAGAAAACACAAAAGGCTTAGGGTTTAAAAGCTGAAGTTGAGACACAGAAATAATTTCCAAAAGTATGACTGTATGTTGGGAACATTAGTAGCTAGAACCCTTAAACTTGATCATGTCACAGAACTTTGTCAGTTATCTGAGCAGATCGTGGCATGTCTGTGGATGTCCACCTCTACATGTGTCAGTGTTTTGGATCAACAATTTCTCAAAGAGAATTCCAGAACCCCTTGCCCCAGAAGCAAACAGGGATCTTGTTCTATAAGGAGTGTCTGGGGACTCATCCCCAGAGATTCTGATTTATTATACTCAGGACAGTTTCCAAGAATTTGTCATTTTAACAAGTTTCCCCAGATGATTTGAATGCACGTTGAACTTGAGAGCCACTGTATTAGATGAACCCTGAAACTCCTTCCAGGCTTAAGGTTTGAGAAACAGGTTAGTCAATAAATTAGTCAAGCATAACTGCCTTGAAGTCTGGGTCCCTTAACCAGAAAAAAAAAAAAAAAAAAAAGAAAGAAAATTGCAAGAGAAATTGAAGGCAAAAGTCTCCTCGTATAAGGTTACTACCTATATCTAGATAGAAGCTACTAGATATCCCTCTCCTCAACTGTGTGTTCAGCAACCCCACTAGGAGGGAAAACTATAAATGTAATGATATCCCAGGAATCACCTTCCACATACTCTGGCCATTGAAAAGAGATGATTCTCATAGATGCCATCTTCCTGTCAGAGCAGGAGAGGCTCCTGGGGAAGACTGAGGAGCAGAGGGAGGTCATGGTCCTGTCTCCAGCCACCGTGGTTTGAGGAGGAGGGAAAACTGAGGAATGTGGACAATAGAGCTGTTCCAATACCTGGGTTTCCTACATAAAGTAGGAAGCAGAGAAACATGTTGTGAGTAAGAAGAGAAGGTGTTGAGAAGAACAAAAAATTATGAAGGGTTGGAACTTTTATTGATGAGAATGGGTGTGAAATGTAAGCTAAGTCAAGGGAAAGGTGTGGTGAGTTTCTTGAGTCTCGACTAGGGTGAGGTTTCTGAGATTCTATTATTGTTAATCAGCTTGATTGTGGGATTATTCATAGCAACATTTAATATTTTGAAAAACAGGGGTAGGGATACTGGATATACTTTCACATCTTTATTGGTTATATGTTTTATGGGGTGAGCTATGTATTCATAATCTTTGTCCATGTATTTTGTTATTTCTTCTTTGGTAATTTTTGTATTTATTAAAATAAGGACTGGAAAAGGTCGGTTTTTATTCCAATCATAAAGAAAGGCAATGTCAAAGAATCTTCAAACTACTGCCCCAATAGCACTGATCTCACATGCTAGGACTTTCCTGTAGCTCAAGTGGTAAAGAATCTGCCTGTGATGCAGGAGACCAGGGTTCGATCCCTGGGTCAGGAAGATCCTCTGGAGAAGGGAATGGCAATCCAATCCAGTATTCTTGCCTGGAGAATTCCATGGGCAGAGAATTCTGGTGGGCTATGGTTCATGGGGTCGCAAAGAGTCAGACATGACTGAGTGACTAACAGACACACACACACACATGCTAGCGAAATAATGCTCAAAATTATCCAAACCAGGCTTCAACAGTATGTGAACCATGAACTTCCAGATGTTCAAGCTGGATTTAGAAAAGGCAGAGGAACCAGAGATCAAATTGCCAACATCCATTGAATCATAGGAAAAGCAAGAAAATTCCAGAAAAACACCTACTTTTGCTTCATTGACTATGCTAAAACCTTTGACTGTGTGGATCACAACAAACTATGGAAAATTCTTCAAGAGATGAGAATAGCAGACCACCTTACCTGACTCCTGAAAATCTGTGTGCAGGTCAAGAAGCAACAGTTAAAACTGGATATGGAAAAACAGACTAGTTCCAAATTGGAAAAGGAGCATGTCAAGACTGTATATTGTCACCCTGCTTATTTAACTTCTATGCAGAGTACATCATGTGTATGCCAGGCTGGATGAATCACAAGCTGGAATCAAGATTACTGGGAGAAATATCAATCACCTCAGATAAGCAAATGACACCACCCTTATGGCAGAAAGCAAAGAAGAGCTAAAGAGACTCTTGATGAAAGTGAAAGAGGAGAGTGAAAAGGCTGCCTTAAAACTCAACATTCTAAAAATTAAGATCATGGCATCTGGTCCCATCACTTCATAAACAAAAATAGATGAGGAAACAATGGAAAATGAGAGACTTTGTTATTTGGGGCTCCAAAATCACTGCAGATAGTGACTGCAGCCATGAAATTAAAAGACACTTGCTCCTTGGAAGAAAAGCTATGGCCAACCTAGACAGCATATTAAAAATCAGAGACATTGCTTTGCTAACAAAGGTCCGTCTAGTGAAAGCTATGGTTTTTCCAGTAGTCATGTATGGATGTGAGAGTTGGAACCATAAAGAAAGCTGAGCACTGAAAAATTGATGCTTTTGAACTGTGGTATTGGAGAAGACTCTTCAGAGTCCCTTGGACAGCAAGGAGATCAAACCAATTAATCCTAAAGGAAATCAATCATGAATATTCATTGGAAGGACTGATGCTGAGGCTGAAACTCCAATATTTTGGTCACCTGATGTAAAGAACTATCTCCTTGGAAAAGACCCTAATTCTTGGAAAGATTGAAGGCATCAGGAGAAGGGGATGACAGAGGATGAGATGGTTGGATGGCATCACTGACTCAGTGGACATGAGTTTGAGCAAGCTCCAGGAGTTGGTGATGGACAGGGAAGCCTGGCATGCTGCTGTGCATGGGGTCCCAAAGAATCAGACATGACTGAACTGAACTGAGAATAATTGTTCAATGGATGTGCAATAGTTTTCATCTTTTTGTGTTTATCTTCATGCCTCTTCAATGCCTACAAATGTTCATTTGTATTAATCCAAATGTACTGAATTTTCTCTTTATATATATATTCTTCCACATATCTTGAACTTACTGTCTATGCTGTTGAAGTCTCAATTATTTCCAAGAGTCTCCTTTTTACTTGCACCTGATTTCTTTTTCTGCAGTACCAATTTTATTCTTTATGTCTTTCAAATGGCTAAAAAGTTGTGTATCCAACTTTCAATTATAATTTAAGGTGAGTGGCATAACATGCATGGTTATAATGCTGCTAATAATTCCCCCAATTAATACATCAAATAACCTTTTTCCCTTGTAAGGTTTTTATTTCCACAAACTCTATCCAAAGCATCAGCTCATAATGATAACACTTGTTTTTACAAAAAGAAAAACCTTGTTTCTTTAGGTGACTCTTTTATTGGATCTTTGTCTCCTAACCTACAATACAAGATATTTGTTTTAGGTGATTTTCAAAGTCTTTCTCAACTTTGAAATTGTGTTATTTTTCTGAGCAGTGAACATCTGTCATTGTGCTAACTAGACCTGTCCTCGTTGAAAAGGTGCTCCAGACTATAGTCCTCAGGCCATATCTGGCCATTGACCAGTTTCTATAAGACACTTGAGCTAAGAATGGTTTTCATATTTTCAAAAAGTAATTAAACAACAATGGCAAAAGGGATATTTGACAGAGATTCATAGATCTTTTAAGATCTTCAAAGCCTAAAATAGTCTCTATGTGACCCTCTGTAGAATCAGCTCACTGACTCCTGCTATAGTGTGAGAAGTCAGATCTTTTATTATCACAGGGACCTCTCCAAAATACCATTGACAGAAAACATAACAAGTACCATATTTCCTTTTCTTATGGGCACAAACTTGGAACACATTTCCCAGTCTCCCTGCACTTAGGGCTGCCCATTATCTGAGTCTTACATATTGGGGTGTTGGTGGATATGATATATACCACTTCCAGACCTCTGCTAAATCTGCCCCATGCTGGAGCTCCATATCCCTCTTTTGTACACCAGTTTGATCTAGAGAATCCAGTAGAAGACACTTTAGGAGATGACGGAGTCATACAGTGAAGGTAACACAAGTACCTGACTGGCCTGGTGGTAGGTTACACAGCAGAAAAGAACATCACATTGAACTTCATCTGGACAGAGGAACCTGGTGGGCTACCGTTCATGGGGTCACAAGGAGCCAGAAATGAATGAGTGACTAACACTTTCACTTGAGTAAAAACATAAACTTGGGTTGGTTAGGACAATAAATGAAGGAATTCATCATAGCTGCTAGTATCTATCCCAATTAAGGCAGAGATTCTCCTCCACAGCTCAGCTAGTAAGTTGCTTCTGTCTGCTTTGAGTGGGAAACCAGAGGACCAACACTGTTGACAAAATAGTAACACTGAGGCAATAGTAACTCAATTTCTCAATAAAAGGGAAAAATGGTATGACATCAATTTAGAATACAGATCTTGGTAGGTCAGTGACCTTTGTCTCTTAGTGAGGTTGGGATGATTATTTCTGAAAGACAACTCCACCCAAACAAGAGGAGTGTCTGACTATCACATTGAGCTGTGTTGAGACTTCCTTTATCCCATTTCCCACGGGAATTGAAGTATTAAGTGCATTTTACCTTTAGTTCTGAAGATACATGAAGAAGAATTATATTCTTTGGATATTGATATTGTCTGGGAAAACTTGCAGAAAAAAAATTCTAAATAAATTTCCAAATCAGAGACCATCCAATAACAGCATGGGAAATGCTACATCCAGAATATTTACATATAACAAAAATAAAAATGAAATTAACAAATAGATCTCACTATTCAGACAAAATTGCCATATAGTGGGAGAGTTAAGGGCATGACTGAATTTAGTAAGCCTGGGTATGAATGCTTGCTGCACCAGTTATTAACTGTTTGACTTTTTAAGATCTCAATCTTTCTGTTATTCTGTACTCTCACTTTTAAATGGGGGGACATGATAAAATGATACCTGCTTATTAGGGTTGTAATAAAGATTAAAAGAATTATCTTTAATTTAAAATAGTACTGACACATGATATGCATTCATTCATTCATTCAAATTATTACATGATTCAAAATAAGGGAATTCACCCAATATGCAAGGTCTAATGTGATATTTCAAAAATCTCCGCATCCTCTCCTCTCATTTATGCATTTCTGTAAATGTTTTCCTGATATTTTGCTTTTGTCTCAGTTATGCAGTTATTCCTTCTTACTTAGATTTTGAGATCAAGTTTGAGTTACAAGAACAAGTGGACAGAATGTGGAGGGCAATCCACTTAGATGTAATAACACAGAGGTAGGAAAAGATGCAGTATATTTGGTTAGTATATGCAGTATATTTGGTTAGTATATGCAGTGTATTTGGCAGCCCTATGTTATAAAAGTGAGACTTAGAGACCAAAAGCATCTTCCTGTCTTCTCTTGAGAAAAGAAATATCTATCTTCTCTTTCAAAACATTGTTAAGGTCTATGTATATATGAGGCCTCCTTTTGAGTTGGGAGAAAAGAAACAATGAGAAACTTCACAATCAGAAGAGCAAAACACAGTCCGGTTTGGAGAAAATCTTCAAGTTGCTATTGTATATAGACGTGTGCATGTTGTATGTGTGTGTTTATGTATGTTTGTATGTGTGTATATATATGTGTATATGTGTGTGTGTATTTAATTGCTTACGAACGAACAGAATTCTGCACTTGGATTATCCTGAGAATCTGGATCTTTGCACATTTCATTTTTTATCACTGTGCCTGGTTTTCACTTGTTAAACTTTATAGTTTGCCAGAGCAAAGCATAAAGAACTATATTCTTATTCAGTGCAGTTTGAAAGCTTGCTGTGTTTTCTTAAAGGAAGAAGAGATACTTTTGTAATAAGGTTTGCAGTCTTCTTGTCTGCAGTCTCCTAAACAAAGAGTGATACTTTATCATGGAGAAGTAATACTCTATCATGGAGAAAAATAAATTCACATACCATATGCAACATGAACACGCTAGTTTCTGCTACTAATTCAGAATTCTTACTCCATCCTGTATCTTTTATGGCCTAACATGGTGATATGAAAGGAATTTTATATATTTTAGTTCTGTCCCTCTGCTGGCAGTGGAAGTAAATCCCAAAGTATTTCAGCAGGTGCTATTAATATGCAAATAACAGAGAATACACTATTTCTAATAGACCTCCCAACTGCATGGGAGGCGTCGCTGCTGGAGCAAATTAGCTTTCTGTAATTTGCATGCTTTTCACAACCTCCTGGGATTATATTTTAGATCAGAGACAATAAAAGCATATGCAGTTAGCTTAAAATGTAACTAATTTTAGACTTTGAAACAATTTTAACCTAACTTCTTTGTGGTGTTAAACAGCTATTTGCAAAGAAACTTTTATAACAGTCTATAATTTTCATAGCATTGATTTACCATTAATGGCTCCATCTCTCTATAGCATGAAAACAAATGAGGGAGCAGACCAGGTGTATGGGTTTCCCAAATGACTAAAAAGACACAATGAGGCGGTAGACTGGAGACCTGAGAGTATGCATTGTTTGAACAATTACAAAGATAGAGAAAACATGAAATTGGCCCAAAAAGAGTGATCAGCCAATATGATTCATAACAAGAAGAACCAGCCAGAAAGATAAAGCAAATTTATTTAGCTCACCAAGTAAGCCTTACAATACCTAAATAAATGATATCTGAATAAGTGAATAAAAAAATAGTAAATTAATTAATTTTAACTATTCCAACTTACATCTTACAAATAACATGTTTTTAGATTTATTATTCCATGTCCTAGAAATTAGGAAAGTTCCTCAAAAAATATACATCCAGTCTGGCAGTAACTAGAATCATAAGTGATTGGGAAATTTTACATAGTTTACCATGATTATGTGTTTTTTTGTTGTTGATCTTTCAGTGAGAAGGTGAAAATTCACCAACTGGTGTATATTTTGTTGAAAAAGTAATTTATTTTGATTGCTTCCTGGACTGGATATGCTAGGGATTAAAAAAAATAGATAATTTTTTAGCTTTTTGCTGTCTTAAATCCACACATGAAAATTAAGTTGAAGAAATGACATAATTAGTTGTTTGAAGCTTAAATGTCACCTTTGAGTATGTGGTTTTAATTTGGAGCCCAAATCAGCTAATGATTGAATTATTCTGCATTTCCTTTTGTTTCTGTAATCATGGCTGCATCACAAGTTTAAAACATATAACAAGAAAAAATGTCATAAATGAGAGCTATTTAAGATTTACTATCTAAATGTGTTTCTTATTCATTAGTTCAGTAACTAGTAGCTGACCATAGGTAAAACAGATGGCTTGAAGGAAAAGAAGAAAAATAAAAGATAACTTTACTCTGAAGAAAGAATATGCTTATGTAATGGTCATTCCAATATTTCTGGTTAAATTATGGACAGGTTTCAAGTCAAGTAATTTTTGCCTCATGAATCTTGCTGAAATATGTGAATCAACTTACAATAAATAATTTGTTCATTTGACATACGTTGGATCTGGAGGGAAAAGTAATTAATTTAAATATAATAAATTCAACTAAGTCAATAATCAGGCATATGAATATATTTATATGGGGTAAAATAACATTTTTTAATCAATGATTTCAAGATGCTTTAAAGATAAAATTTTTACTCAGTGATCACACTTTGAAAAACTAATCTTATAAGCCAAATGGAAAGAGAACCCATGTGTGGCATATTCAAGTTAAGCTACACACTACAGAAAGAACGTCTTTGAACATAAAAAACAACACTGAGAATGATATAATTTTGTAATAAAATTGAGATCATGTATCCCAAGTAAATATAGTTTCATAATAATAAGTATATAATTATATGTATCATAAATTTATATAGTTACTCTCAACTATAGCACAGTCTATATTTGATATACCATTTCATCAATACCTTTCCTTCCATACTAACCCCCATTGTCCTCTGTCCATAATTTTTTTCTTCCTTTTATAATATTATAACCCAATGCATAGTTATCTTTTTACTTTTCTGCTACAATTTTCAAGTGATGTCTTCCATTCTGTAGATTTTGTTTTTTCTTGTAAGCTGACGATCTAAATTTAGTCCCTCCCCAGGCATCCTTCAAAGTCCGGTTCACATATGGGCTCCACTGTGAATGTTTCAATGATGTTTCTGGCTCAAACCTAACTCTCTTTTTCTCAGAAGTCTTATTGCCTTTAAATCATCTTATTCTTAATATACAGCACTTCTTAAGTTTTTAATTTACATTGGAAATGCGTTATTTCCTCTGACTAAACTTTGTGCTTCCTGAGGGCAATTCCTTAAATAAAGCAGATACTTTGGAAATAGGTATTGAATATTCATAAAGTTTCTATCAGTTCAGTTCAGTCGCTCAGTCGTGTCCAACTCTTAGCATGCCAGGCCTCCCTGTTCATCACCAACTCCTGGAGCTTACTTAAACTCATGTTCATTGAGTTGGTGATGCCATCCAATCAACTTATCCTCTGTCGTCCCCTTCTCCCGCCTTCAATCTTTCTCAGCTGGGAAAGCTTCTATAAGCATTATTTCCTCATATTTTCTTTAGCTATTGTAAGAAGTTTATCTTTTGGTTTCCTCTGCCCAGGTTTTGAAAAGTACTTACTCTTCTCACTCAGAGTGATTATGGAAACTCACTATACATTTTCAGACTAAACTGGTTTTGCTCTGCTATTATGTGACCTTACATACATCATTTATCCTCGTCATGTCTCAGCCTTTTATTGTAAAATATTAAAGACTCAACCCCTCAACCCTTCTGAGTTGCTGTGAGAATTACCCAGTGCAACACACCTTGCGTGAGCATATTCTGAAGGTAGGTTTTTATTTGGAGACTCTGGCAGCTCTCATTATTCCAGTTTTACCCAGTGCTGTTCTGAGCCTTGAAGTGCCTGAGAGTGGCCGAGGGCCCTGGCCACATGTTCGACATCTGAATGTCCTCATCTCTACTTATTTGGCTGGCACCTTCATGAAAATAAAAACCCTTTCTGGTTTTTGCTTTTCTCATGGACTGGGTGTTTGGGCATGATCTCCCTACTGGCTGACTTCAAGTCGAGGAGAACTTTTTTGGCAACTGATGTGAAATAAATTCTGGTCGGACATGTTTAGGGCCTCAAGTCACAGATCTGTGTTTATTTTTATTGAGAAAGAGCAGAGCAGGGGGATGTGGCCCCATGGCCTTTATTTGAGTAACACACAATAGCAGAGTTCCAAGTCCAAAAGTTTCTCCAGAGAGAAAGTGGTTTCACATATTTTAACCAAAGACTATGTGACTGTTAGTTTTCATTCTGGGCAACTAAAAGTTGCTCTTCTATATATGTCACACAAATATAAGGCAGAGAATAGATTTCTTCTTCAAGAAAATGCAACATTTGCTACTCATAAAAATATCCCAACCACGTCCCAGTTTAAATAATCAGATTAGTTTTGCCTTTCTCTAAAAACCATTGACTCTACCCCTCCCCCACCACGTACCATTCTTAACACTTGTGTTAACACTTAGCACTTGTCTTTTCAATGATATTTTGAGAAATGATAGTACTGAATATAGGTTCCTTTAGTGAACTTCCCACACCATTTTCCCTCATGTATCTTCATGGACTAACTTTGATACCTCTGATTAATACTGGAGATTCCCTTCTTTGTCATAAGAAATGAATCCTCTTACATTAGCTTTCCTAAGGCCCTGTCCATGCACTGAAATTCTTTATTTTCCTGGAAGGAAAGGATCACATTTGTATGGCAAACATCGTCTGTGAAGTAGCCACTATGGTAGGGACTTTATATTGTCTTCCTTAATCTTCACAACTATACTTAGAGGTAGATAACATTACACTCATCTTAAGGATGAGAAAATTATGTCTCCAAAACACTCACAGTAAAACTGCTAGAGAGTGGCACAGTCGATATTTATATTCAGGGCAGGCTGATTGCAGTTTCCATGTTATTTCCACTATACAACTAAAAATGAATAAATCAATACATAAATAAATATAACTACACACACCAAACATACATATATACACAGCATACTCATTGCTGATGGTTCACAACACCCAAAATTATCTTTAGCACTAGACGAAACCAATTAATCATTTCGGTTATAAGTAGGTGAATAGGTACTATCAGAAGAGTACATTTGTCACATTGTAAACAGTTGTTTTAGAATGTTATAGGTACAGATGCATACACAGAAATATTACCATATCTCCCATATACACAAGAAGACTTGGTGAGCTAGAATAACTCTTTCCCCAAATCAGTCTGTTGATTTAATCTCATCCTTTCATAACAAGGTCCCTGGTGGCTCAGTGAATAAAGAATCTGCCTGCAATGCAGGAGACCCAGGTTTGATCCCTGGGTGGGGAAGATCCCCTGGAGAAGGAAATGGCAACCCACTCCAGTATCCTAGCCTGGAAAATTCCATGGACAGAGGAGACTGGTGGTCTACAGTCTATGGGTAGCAAAATACTGGACAGGACTGACTAACACTTTCACTTTGTATTCATAGCAACAGATGACCCTGATCCAGCAGCCTCTGTCAATACAAGGGTATGCTGACAGATGCTAAAATAGACATAGGTATTTCAGCTGGAAGGGGGTTGAGCAACCATTTGGAATGAAGGTGGGGTGACATGTAGTTATCACTTGAAAAAGAAGATAAAGACCCAGATTGCAGATGTGGGGCCCTGCTTCAGAGCAGAACTAGCAGCCAACCTGGTCTGAGGCTCAGATGCTGAGGGACTGATCCATGGTACCTGGTAAGCCCTAAACACAGTAGGTATAGTTTCTGCAGTTTGTAGCAGAACTGAGCCTAGAAATGGGTTAAATGCTCAAAACTTCAAAGATTAGAAGAGTCAAAGAGACAGGGAGCTACCCAAGTTATCCCAACTCTTTTCTTTCCTCTCTGTGTCTTAGTCTTCTTCTTTAAGCTTTCTGGAGCATGATTACTCTTCAGCAGACCATGGTAATGTGTGTCGGGAAAAAATGAAATTAAACTAGTGCTTCAGGAATTCTTTCATAATGTAATCTGAACTAGTCCTTATTAATGAGGCCAAAGTATTTCCCATCCAAGTGAAGTCCTGCAATTATTTAAATGTGTAAGTGAAACCATTCTTTATACCTTCATTCACAGTCCATTTAAGTCAGAAACTGAATTTACTTGGTTTACTAACTGGGCATTAAGCACCATTTGAACAGTTAAAGAACTATCAACAGTTGCAATGGCCCGTAATAAATATATATACAATTATTTCTATATAGATTGTCATTTATAGTTGAAAATGACATTGCAAATAGTTACTAATTGCCTACCTGTCACTACACAGCTAGTATTTCAGTGTATATCTGCATAGGGATTTTCCTTGTATAGAGCACTCACATTCTCTTATTTATTTATTAATATAAACCATTATTATTAACAATAATATTAATATGATTTATTATTAAGGGAATAAAATTAAAAGTTGTTGAATAACCCAAGATGGATAAAACCAGAAAGCAAGAGACTGAAGCGCTCAGCATACTGTGTACCTGCACATCACATATAAGCATGACTTCTTTCATAGCACCTGTTCAAAATCCTATGTTCCCTGTTATATTTAAATATTGGTCACTTATATGAAATACAAAGCCTGTTTATAAGGAAGAATAGCTATTTATCTAAACTCATTTGTTGCTGAATCTTTTCTTTCAGTAGTTTCTTCATCCCATTCATTGGGGTATTTCAATTACTTGGAATATTCAAATTAGTTATATTTGAAAATATTATAGAACTTCACAGCAAAGAACATGAAAATAATATTCTCCAAGAAAAATTTTACTTCTTAGTTATAATGTAATAATGTATTTAATTTAAAATGCATCATAGGGTACACATACGTTGTTAGATATTTTTTAAATTCTCAATATATTAAGTCAGCAGTTTAAGTACAGTTGACCCTTGAACAGGAAAAGGTTCAGCTGTGTGTGTCCCCTTGTATGTGGATATTTTCAATAATTATATTGGAAATATTTTTTAAGATTTGCAACAATTTGTAAAAAACTTGCATATGAACCATGTAGCCTAGAAATGCTGAAAAAGAAATAAGAATAAATTTGTTATGTCATGAAAGCATAAATTATATGTATGGTTGTGGTGCTTCACATACTAAGTTCTGTTAGACTCTTGAGAACCGCATGGACTGTAGCCTGCCAGGTTCCTCTGTCCACGGAATTCTCCAGGCAAGGATACTGGAGTGGGTAGCCATTGCCTTCTCCAAGGGATATTCCCAACCCAGGGATCAAATCTGCATCCCCCACATTTGCAGGTGGATTCCTTACCACTGAGTCACTAAGGAAGCCGAAAACATATGTACATATAGATGTAACATACAAAATATGTGTTAATAGACTGCTTATGTTACTGGTAAGGCTTCTGATCAATAGTAGGCTATTTGTAGTTACATTTGAGGAGAGTCAAAAGTTATATGGGGATTTTTGACTACACAGGGGTCAGTGCTTTTAATCCCTGTATTGTTCTCAAGTCAACTATATATTCTTAGAGGTTAGGAAAAAGACTAGAAAACTTTAACAATATAATTTCATATTTTGGAGGCTTGTTTTGTTTGATTTTCACCAGAATGATGTAAAACTCATGAAAATTAATTGGCTGTGTCATTTTGGAAGAGAAGGAAATAAGATTTTATTGATCATTAGTTTCAAATTACTTTGCTCTGAAAATACTCCTTAAAGGATTGCTCAGAATTAATATGGGTAAAGAGTAGTAATGTCTGAATAGATTTTCCTAATGCAGCCTCTCCCTAAGTCTCAATAAGCATCCATAAGTTCAGTTCAGTTCAGTTCAGTTCAGTTCAGCCGCTCAGTCATGTCTGGCTCTTTGCGATCCCAAGAACCGCAGCACGCCAGGCCTCCCTGTACATCACCAACTCCCAGAGTCCACCCAAACCCATGTCCATTGAGTCGGTGATGCCATCCAACCATCTCATCCTCTGTTGTCCCCTTCTCCTCCTGCCCTCAATCTTTTCCAGCATCAGGGTCTTTTCAAATGAATCAGCTCTTTGCATCAGGTGGCCAAAATACTGGAGTTTCAGCTTCAAAATCGGTCCTACAAATGAACACCCAGGACTGATCTCCTTTAGGATGGACCGGTTGGATCTCCTTTCAGTCCAAGGGACTCTCAAGAGTCTTGACTAGATGGACCTTTGTGGACAAAGTAACGTCTCTGTTTTTTAATATGCTATCTAGGTTGGTCATAACATTCCTTCCAAGGAGTAAGCGTCTTTTAATTTCATGGCTGCAATCACCATCTGCAGTGATTTTAGAGCCCCCCCCAAAACAAAATCTTACACTGTCTCCACTGTTTCCCCACCTATTTCCCATGAAGTGATGGGACCCGATGCCATGATCTTAGTTTTCTGAATGTTGAGCTTTAAGCCAACTTTTTCACTCTCCTCTTTCACTTTCATCAAGAGGCTCTTTAGCTCTTCTTTGCTTTCTGCCATAAGGGTGGTGTCATCTGCATATCTGAGGTTATTGATATTTCTCCTGGCAGTCTTGATTCCAGCTTGTGCTTCCTCTAGCCCAACGTTTCTCATGATGTATTCTGCATATAAGTATCCACAAAGGTCCATAAAAAGGTGAAAATTTCACAAAAACTTCAAAAGTTACAATGAACCTATTGCTAAAAAGTTAGGAAAATATCACCCTATCTACAAAACCTACATAGTCAAGTGAAATAGTACAGTTAGCAATCATGCATATGTTGCTAAAACAAGGAATCATATTGGCCTGAAAAAGCGAAAGACTATAATTTCTTTCTCCATCATTATCTGTCTTTGAAGCAGAGATGCTTTCCATCCATGCCCTGAGAAAACTTTGCTGTGTGGGTTGTTGTTTAGTTACTAAGTTGTGTCAACTCTCTGTAACCCCATGGACTGCAGCCTGCCAGGCTTCCCTGTCCTTCATTATCTCCTAGAGTTTGCTCAAATTCATGTCTATTGAGTTGCTGATGCCATCCAATCATCTCATCCTCTGTTCCCTCTTCACTCTTGTCCTCAATCTTCCCCAGATCAGGGTCATTTCCAGTGTTTGATTCATCAAATAAAGTAGCCAAAGTATTGGACCTTTAGCATCAGTCCTTCTAATAAACATTCAGGGTTGACTGGTTTGATCTCCTTGCTGTCCAAAGGACTCTCAAGAGTCTTCTCCAGTACCACAATTCAAAAGCTTTAATTCTTTGGTGCTCAGTCTTATTCATGATCCAGCTCTCATATCTGTACATGACTACCGAAAAAGCCAAGGCTTTGATTATATGGACCTTTGTTGGCAAAGTGATATTTCTGCTTTTTAAAACACTGTCTATGTTTGCCATTGCTTTTTTTCCAAGAAGCAAGTGCTATGGACTAAGTATTTGTGCTTTCCCTAAATTCATAGGTTATAACCTAGTTTGGTGGTATTAGGAAGTGGGACCTTTGGGAAATCATTAGGTCATGAAGATGGAGCCATTGTAAGGGGATTAGTGGCCTTATAGGAAGAGATGTGAGAAAGATGATCTCTCTCTGACCATGTGACAAAAGACAGTGAGATGGCCAGGAAGAGGACTTTCACCAGAATCCAACCATGTTGGGACTCTAATCTTGGGCTTCCAGTCTCCAGAATTGTGCAAAATAAATGTTTGTTGTTTATGCTATCCAGTCTATGGTGTTTTTATAGCAGCCCAAGTTCACTGCTTTGGCCACCTGATATGCAGAGCTGACTCATTAGAAAAGACCCTGATGCTGGGAGAGTGAAGGCTGGAGGAGAAGGGGACAGCAGAGGATGAGATGATTGGATGACATTACCAACTCAATGGACATGAGTTTGAGCAAACTCCAGGAGATGGTGAAGAACAGGCAAGTCAGGTTCGCTGCATTCCATGGAATTGCCAAGAGTCAGACACGACTGAGCAACTGAACAACAACAAATTCACTAAGACAATGTGTTTTTATTTTAATGTGCAGATTACTGGTTCTCTTTTTCTACCTTTAAAATTTCTCCTACCATTCATACACTGAAATACTCAGAAAGCAAAAGGTTAGGAAATATGAAAATGCTAACTGGATTTCTCCAGTTTATCTTTGAGACATATAGCCACAAAATGTAACTTTATGAATGGGGGCAGTGACAGGAGAATGGTTGTTAGTGGGACATGCTGATAATTGTAGGTTATTTGAACTTAATTGGCCTATTGTCAGTGAGTCATATAATGAATGCTGGAGATAATCTTAACTCAATGTGGAAGAGACGTGCTTACAATTTGTTGTACAGAAATGAATTGAGATTAGAACCTTAGTGATACTTGGGATATAAACTTAGTGACACTAAGAATAAGTGATATGGAGCAAGTCATAAATATCAACTACTAGAAAAATACTGAGTATGCTTATATTTCTTTCAATTCAGAACAGTAGAAAACATTAGACTACTAACTGACATTCAAATAGTAAGCAAGAATATGTGACTCCTGTCAACCAGGAGAACAAAATGTCATATCATATCATACTGAATTGTAAAAAACAAAGCCATACCATCACTTTAGGTACAACATGAGATGGGTAACATAGAAGATAATAATTAAATCAAAACTAATAAAAATAAAAGCTGTGGAAAATAAAGAAAAAATTGAATTAGTATGTAGAAATGTAGAAAAGTGAATGTGTTAGTTGCTCTGCCGTGTCCAATTCTTTGCAACCCTATGGACTAATTCTCCAGGATACTGGAGTGTGTTGCCATTTCCTGCTCCAGGGAATCTTCCTGACCCAGGGACTGAACCCCAGTTTTCTGCATTGCACGCAGATTGTTTACCTTCTGAGCCACCAGGGAAGCCAGAGGGAAGACTTTAAAAGTTCTCCCAGGAGAGGAGGAGAGGGTGAGATGTATGGAAAGAGTAACATGGAAACTCACATTTCCATATGTAAAATAGAAAAATAGATAGCCAACGGGAATTTGCTGTATGGCTCAGGAAACTCAAACAGGGGCTCTGTATCAACCTTAGAGGGATGGGATGGGAGGGAGATGGGAGGGAGGTTCAAAAGGGAGGGGATATATGTATGCCTATGGGTAATTCATGTTGAGGTTTGACAGAAAACAACATTCCATAAAGCAATTATCTTTCAGTAATAATAATAATAATAAAAAGAATTGAAGCTAGGTACCCCTCAGGGGGGAAAAAAAAGTTCTTCCAAAATAATAAAGAAATAAAAAATTATGAGAGGATTTAATGAAAAAAAGATGACACAACTATGGAAAACTGGTATTTTAGAGAGAAACTAGGGGAAAAATACAACAGAAGCAAAATAAAGAATTAAAAAAAAAGAGAGGAGAAACATTAAAGTTTGAATTAGAAGTTTAAACACTTGTAAACATTCAAGCATGAAATATAGGTCATCTCTAGTAAACAAAATTAAGTCTGCCTTGAGACTTCTCCATCACATCAATGAACAAGATGAGACTATGCAGTAATAGTCTATGAATGTCTTAGAGGAAACATTTATTATTAAAATATGAATGGAATTTAAAATTTATATCTATATGTGAATAAAATAGTCATTCCCAGATATGTATGGGAAGATAAATTTAGCATCCATTTTCATTCTTAAAAATTATTTAAAGACTTATTAGTGACTTATTCCTGGCAACTGAGAAATAAATCAAGATACAAAGTCAAAAAAGGAAAACATAATATTGGATAATATGTTCAAATGTTAAAACTATAAACATTGAAATTAGTGTTGCAACCAATATGTGTTGAAAAATAATTTGTGTTAGTATGACCAAATACAAAATATAATGCACAAGTCAGATATAGATGTCAGAAAGAAAATATAATGCAAAATATAATTGGGGCAGATCTAGGATAAATTATTTATTTTCTTCATAGGATCACAGTCCTACTCTGATTTTCTGAAAATGTTACTTCATATATTTTGTCTGGTTTTTTGTTTACTGTGAGAAATTAAATTTGGACCTTGTTACTCTAAGTCAGAAATCAGAAGCTGATATCAATTAAATTTTAGTTGAATAGAGATTATAACTATTTGTAAATTTAAGGAAGCAACTATTAGAATAAAAATGGAAGACAGAATTTCCAATCTCCTCAAAGAAATAAAATTTTATATTCTTATTCTCAAAGAAATTTTAAAAAAATTCAACAAAATTAGAAATAATCATGAAATGCAAACAACAAAATAAGTAGACAAAAGCAGCAATCACAATAAGTGTGGAATGGATGAATTATTTTGACAAGACAAAATTCTTAAGCTGGGTTTAAAAAAATCCAACTACATGCCGTTTACATTATTCGTGTGTGCTGTCTCTTCAGTCATGTCCAACTCTTTGTGACCATATGAACTGTAGCCCTCCAGTCTCCTATGTCCATGGGATTCTCCAGGCTCCTAGGCCCATGGGATTCTCCAGGCAAGAAAACTGGAATGGACTGCTGTGCCCTCCAGGGGATCTTCCCAATCCAGGATCGAACCAGTGTCTATTATATAGTCTCCTGCATTGGCAGGCAGGTTCTTTACCACTAGTGCCACTTGGGAAGCCCATAACATTAGAGATATAATTAAAATGTTAATTAAAAAATTTGGAACTAAATGCTGAGGGACATCATTCTTGGTTTCGCTACTTTGAAAGTATAGCTTAATGTTATTTAAAAAACAAACATTACATTGAACAAAACTCAAGGTAGAACAAATAATATTATTGGAGAAAATACAAAGCAAATGAAACAGTTCTCATAATAAATTAAATAAGACTCTCTATAAAATAAATGAAAATGTATTAAATTAAGAAATATTAAACTTATAGGAGGAATATGAAACACATTAATTATCAAAATAAGTGGAAGTGGATAAAACTCAAAACATCTCTGGTTGGCACTATTAAAAAGCCATGTATGTACTAACTATACCTACTGAAAATATGTCATGGTAATTATAGGGCATAAAAAGAATATTGGGTAAAGATATACCAGGCAAACTGTAAGTTCTGGATGTCAATATTAATGTCAGCAATATAGAATTTTTGAAAAAAGCCAGAACAATAATGATGATTTTGTGTTGAGAAAAGATAATCAGTGTTGTATTGCTGATTATGAGTGTCAGTTTTATATATGCATATATTATATGTATATAATATAACTTCACATTCAATGATATCACATAGGTAATTTGAAATTGGCCATGGCAGTAGTATTTAACACTTAGAATTTGGTAAATGTTGCAAATCAGCTCTTATCTTCCCGCCCCTCCCCACCCCTAGAGACCTGGTCGTTAAACATTTGCTAGCAAACCACTGAACATAATCCAAAATGAATATGTAACAGTCATGACTTTGTAGGACCCAACAGCATAGCTTAGAAATGTAGGGCACAAACCTATTAGAAATTCAAAGACAAAATGACAGAAGCTCAATATTTGTGGGAGAGATTAATACATTCCTGTCAGCCTTTGATGACTCAAATAAGCACACACCAAAAAATGCAATAAAATAGGTGATTTGGATTATATCAAGATCATTAATAAGATTACTTGAAATGTGGGTTGCAGCCACCAAAGAGTATATTTTATTTTGTTGTACACATGAAAGTCTTTAAAAGCATACTATGTCAGGCAGAAAATCTCAATAATTGCCAAAACATTCAAATAATGAGGTGCACAGCCCTGGGTTTCAGTAGTTTGTAGTAGTTAACAAAAAGTTAACTAACATGACTGTACAATAAAATTTCCTCTCTCCCTTTAACAAACCATATGTTCTAAAGAACTAAGGTGGATTTGGAATCAGTTATATAATTGAACATAATTCAAAGTATGGCCTTTGCATTAAAAACATTAGAATTTATGAATTCATGACATCTTCTGAATGAAACAGAAATTTAGTGAAAACAAGAAGAAAGGAAAATAATACATTGCATAAACCAACAAATTGTCTAATTTCTATAGTATAAGTTTCTAAGTTACTAAGAAGATAAATAGGTCATTCTTTATAGAGTGAATAAGTCACACAAAATCAAAATACATAAAGCACAATATTTAACTTTGAACAACTTTGTTGTAAAAATAAGAATAAAAATTCTATATATGATGTAATGGATGTTTCCAAATAATGGGCCTCTTTAGTGTGAAAACACTATGGAAAATGATCTCCTAAAAATATGGAGATTTTAGAAACTGTTAACAACAACTAATATATTTGAGCGCTTATCTAGCACGAGACAGTGTTCTAAAGACCTTTAAATATATTACAATATTTCATTCTTGGATAGAACTATATGATAAGTAGGGTAGTTCACACATAAGGAAAGTGAGACATTGAGAACATAAGTAATTTAACCAAGGTTAAACAGCTGGTAAATGGCAAACCTGCAATTAGAAGAGATGTGGCTCCAGAGTTCCTATTCCTTACCACCACACTGCACTACCTCTCAGAAGATTTTATATAAAACTAATAAAAAATAGAAACCAAACCAACTGCACAGAAAACAAAGTGAAACTGTCATGGGTTAACTTTAAAATCAGAAAAATTTCACAAATGATTTTTTTTTCTAACTTTCAAGACATTACTATTATGTGATTGAAAATTAAACTAGCAACCAGAGAAAAACAGCACTATGGTGGGGGAAGGAAAGCAAGGAAGGAGGAGACAGGGAAGAAGGAAAGAAGGAAGGAAGGAAGGGAGGAGGGAAGGCAAGATTTCCACTCAAAATAGCTAAATTTAGTGGCTATAGACTTTGTTCCTGAAACACAGGGGGCAAAGTTGATAAAAATGATGGAAATGTATAAGAAATACATTCATGATACAACAGGGAAATAATTTTACTAGAATAAAGGACGGATGTAACCAAACTCAGAATTTTTCTGCAATGTTTATGTTTTATAAGTATATGTTTATAATCATATAACTATCATGAATAACCTTTCAGGGTAGAAAACATTCATTTAACTCTGGAATTGTTTAGCCACAGATGATTAATTTTCTGTTGAAATAACTGAATGTATAATATGTTTCTTCTTCTTCTTTTTTTTTTTTCAGGTTTCCTGTTCGCAAAGCTCTCATTATTACCTTCTGTGTCCATTTTTCTCAGAGATAGGCTGTGTGCTTTGCTGATCATAGCAAACCCCTCTTCCAATGACACAAGAGATCACTTTACTCATGAATATCACCAGATGGTCAACACCAAAATAAGATTGATTATATTTTCACCTGAAGATGGAGAAGCTCTATACAGTTAGCAAAAATAAGACGTGGAGCAGACTGTTGGCTAGATCATCAGCAACTTATTGTGAAATTCAGGATTAAATTGAAGAAAGTAGGGCAAACTACTCAACCATTCAGTTGAGTAGTATCAAATCTCATGATACAGCATTTGATACAGCAGAGGTGACGAATAGATGCAAGGGATTAGATTTGGTAGACAGAGTGCCTGAAAAACTGTGGACAGAGATTTGTAACATTGTACAGGAGGTAGTGATCAAAATCTTCCCGAAGAAAGAGAAATGCAAGAATGCGAAGTGGTTGTCTGAGAAGGCCTTACAAATAACTGAGAAAAGAAGAGAAGTGAAAGGCTAAAGAGAAAGGTTATCATATACCCAACTGAATGCAGAATTCCAGAGAATAGCAAGGAAGATAAGAAAACCTTCTTAAATGAACAATGCAAAGAAATAGAAAAAAACAATAGAAAGGGAAAGACTAGAGATCTCTGCAAGAAAATTAGAGATACCAATGGAACATTTCATGCAAAGATGGGCAAGAGGAGAAGGGGGCAGCTGAGGATAAGATGGTTAGATAGCATCACTGACTTAATGTACATGAGTTTGAGTAAAATCTGGGAGATAGTGAAGAACTAGGAAGCCTGGTGTACTGCAGTTCATGGAGTTGCAAAAAGTCAGATATGATTTAGTGACTGAAGAACAATTGTGGGAATATATTTAAGAAACTTAGGGAAAGACCAAAGGGAAATTGACTCACTTGGTAGAAAACCATGTCAGTAATGTAACTGGGATGACCCACTTTACTAGCTTGGAGTACAAACATAATCACCACACTTTGATTTATTCAGTTTATTGCTTGAGCACTCACCTGCCCACAGTGACAGGAGGTTCCCCCTATTTCCCAAAACCTCCCCCAGCTACTCTCTTTGGGCAGGAATACTAGGAATTTAGTGCAAAGAAGACCAGTCCTGCTACAGGAAACCAGGGAGAGAGACAAAATGGAGAAGCGTGACCTGTACACTAATGCTGTGACTTGAGTCTCTGCCTCGTGAAGTTACCAGTAGTCCCGAACATTCTGATGGAGGAAATTTGTCCATGGTTGCTACGATGCTTGTATTGACTCATCATTCCTTCCCATCAGACCAATAGCATTCCTCTGAGCTCTGAGGACTCTCTTCTTTTAGATCACACTCATATGCTCAGCCCTTTCTCCCTAAGTTTTAGCACAGTGCACCCAGCCCCAGCTCCTAAGGTACTAGAATAAGTCTTCCCATGGAGCTGGGTTCTCTCCCCTTGCATGGGACCATATCTGTATATCCCAACAAGGGATCTCCCCACTGCACACAAAGTAGAAATGCAAATGTTGCTAAGTAGCAAACACACCCATTTAACATACCTACATCTACACACAAGCTTTCACTGGCAAGGACTGCCTATCTGCCTTAAATTTTTTAACTTAGAGGGTCTTTTAAATCTTTCTCTACAATGAAGCATATTCTCCAAGGCAGCGGTCCCCAACCTTTTTGGCACCAGGGACTGACTTTGTGGAAGAAGGTTTTTTCCCCAAGGACCGGGGGTTGGGAGGATGGTTTGGGGATGACTCAAACACATTAGACTTATTGTGCACTTTATTTCAAATCTAATGCTGCCATTGATCTAACAGGAGGTTCATGGCCCAGAGGTTGGGGACCCCTGCCCCAGGGGACTGTTCTTGGCTATACAGTAGAGTGGCACCTCATTCCCATGCTAATTTTTCACAAACGAAAATCTCCTCCAAGACTATGCCTATTGAATGAGGCCAAGTAATATTGTTCAGGGCTTGAATGCTCAGGACGGAGGGGAGAGTTAATCAGCCATTTGCAACTCTCCTAGCATCTGGTAATTTTACCCAGCATTAACTTGTTTTTGATTTGTAACACATGTAATTGCAAAAGATTAATATCCAAACGTTTCAATGAATGCCAATGGTCAAAAAAGAAAGTGTAGTAGAAAAATAGCTATTTCACACAAAGGAAATCTAAATGTCTAATAAGCCTTATTAGTTACCTTGAAAATACACATGAAAACTATGAGATCCATTTCACACCCACCAAGGATAAAAAAAAAAAAAGAAATTGGACAAAACCATGTGCTGATGGAATGTGGAGGAATGGAGATGCCAGTGGAAGAGCTAGTCACCTCATTTCCTTGGGAAGTCAGTGGTGATCACTGGCTACCGCACTGGTCAAACGGTCCCATGTGTGGGCAGGTCTGTGAGTCCTGGGGCGTTCATACAGAGCGTCTGCAGTAAGAGAGCCGCAAGGCCTTTCCAGGAGGACTGATGTGAGCAGCCCATTGCCTTGAAGGAGGCTTCATGCCGCCAACGCCAACAAATCTCAAAAACCTTCCCAGATCCCCTGCATCAGGGATACGAGCTCAGGAAGAAGGTAGTGCTTCCCCTCTGTGACCGGTATGGTCCGCAGCCTCATGCTGGTCCTAGTGAGCCTGCCCCGTCGGCAGTCACAGCCCTGGTCGTTTCTCCCAGGTCGAGTGAGGCACACTTGTGCAATGATACAGGTGTCTTCGGAGGCACGGGGACTTTCTCCTGGCTCCTGTGGACCACTTGCTGTGTGTTTGGGCATGGCTGCCATGTTGTAAGGACACTCCAGTGGTCCCCTGGGGTAGCACACGAGCCTTGGCCAAATCCTACTTCAGCGTCAGGAAGAACCAAGCTGGAGCCACCCAATGAGGTTTCCCCTGACCCTGAGAAACAGTGCGATGTCATAAATATTTACTGGTTTTAGCATCTGGGACTTCCCCGGTGACTCAGCTGGTAAAGCGTCTGCCTACAATGCGGGAGACCCGGGTTTGATCCCTGGGTTGGGAAAATCTCCTGGAGAAGGAAATGGCAACCCACTCCAGTATTCTTGCCTGGAAAATCCCATGGACCGAGAAGCCTGGTAGGCTACAGTCCATGGGGTCGCAAAGAGTCAGACACAACTGAATGACTTCACTTCACTTTTAGCATCTGGAACGATTTGTTTTGTGGCTGCAGATAATTGAGAACCTTGCCAAATGTGAGAGAACAATAATTTGCTGCAACTGCCAAGGACCTAGGATTTGGCACTTTCACTAAGATCCAGGTGTTTCCAATGGACACCCATGTGGTCTACAAGGAGGAGACGGATGGCCCACCCCGCTAAGAGAGAGGCAGTCACGCACACCAGCTTCTCAGCAGCAGCGTCTGTGCCCGGCAGCCTCAGCGGGGTGCCAGAGCAGCCGGTCTGCCAGGACGGAGGGGCAAAGACAGCCCTGCCCAGCGACGGGCACAACCTGAGCACCAAACGTGGTGGGGAGGGGAGCGCGGTGGACTCCCGAAGCTTCTGGGAGCCTAGAGCCTCCTGGTGAGTTCTGGTTCCGTTGAATTCAGAGTTTACTGTGTGGACTCCCGACGGTTCTGTGAGTCGGGAGCCTCCTGGTGAGTTCTGGTTCTGTTTAATTCTGAGTTTGCTGCATGGACTCTGGAAGGTTCTGTCTTATGGTTCCATTTAATTCTGAGTTTGCTCTGCAAACTCCAGAAGGTTCTGTGAGCCTGGAGCCTTCCAGTGAAGTTCTGGTTCCGTTTAATTCTGAGTTTGCTGCATGGACTCTAGAAGGTTCTGTCTTATGGTTCCATTTAATTCTGAGTTTGCTGTGCAAACTCCAGAAGGTTCTGTGAGCCTGGAGCCTTCCAGTGAAGTTCTGGTTCCGTTTAATTCTGAGTTTGCTGCATGGGCTCCAGAAGGCACTGTGAGTTCTGGTTCTGTTTAATTCTGAGTTTGCTGTGTGGACTCCTGACGGTTCTGTGAGTTTGGAGCCTCTGGGTGAGTTCTGGTTCCGTTTAATTCAGAGTTTGCTGCGTGGACTCCAGAAAACTATGCGAGCACTGGTTCCATTTAGTTCTGAGTTTGTTGCATGGGCTCTGGAAGGTTCTGTGTTATGGTTCCATTTAATTCTGAGTTTGCTGTGTGGACTCCAGAAGGTTCTGTGAACCTGGAGCCTTCTGGTGAACTTCTGGTTCCCTTTAATCAGAGTTTGCTGCGTGGGCTCTGGAAGGTTCCATGAGTTCTGGTTTCGTTTAATTCAGAGTTTGAAATCCTATTAAGAAGGCAATTGTATTCTAGCAGAACCGAGTGTATAGAACTAACACCAATAAGACGATCTGAAACTAACAGCATAGTACAGATGAATAAATACTACATAAATTCATCAAAGGATTTTGTTTAGGGGAAGAAAAAGGCTTGACCACTGCTTCCACTGTTTGTTTTTTCTGAAAATTATGGGTAATGCAAGAAAATTAGAAACAGGAATTTGAGGTGCAATCAATGGTAGAAAACAAAATTACGTTTCTGTTATTCATAGATGTCATCCTTATGACATAGAAAAACCAATAAAAGCAAATGAAACTTTGTTATATTAGAAAATGACCAGATAAAAGATATGTGCACATAGAAATATTCCAAATAACCAACTGGATGGTAAGTTTTTTCCTCAAAAAACTTTCTGTGTATGTATATATTTCTATGTATGTATGCTTGTCTATGCTTGGGTATATGTATCCAGAAATAACAGAAATACCATTTAAATAAAATGTCTTTCCCCACAATCACTTTTTACCCCTTAATTTTTCTTAAAGCATTTATTATATGATTATGAAAAAAAATTATAATCTCTGTTCTTCAAAACTGATGAGAGCAGGGTACTGATTTTTCACTGCTGCCTTTAGTGAACACAGTGAATAATTGTGGCAGTAGTATAGAAGGGGTGAGTGAAACCTGACAAATGAAAACAGATGTGTTCATCATTACCTTATTTGAATAATCTGAATATTGAAAAGATGCCAATCTAATATACTTAAAGCATAATTTATTCAAGCCCCAATGGATATGTAGTTTTGCAGACTAATAACCAAATTTGATACTAAGATTAGAAAAAAGCAGTAATAAGGAATTACTAAGAATGCAGTGGTGAGAGAGGGCTGAGCCTTGCCCTAGCAGGTTGCAAGGTAATGTTTTCATTTGTGCTAACATTAAGTAACTGCATCAATGAGACCTAATAAACAGCCCTAAATCTGATCTTGATAGTGGTGAGAGTGGGCGCTCTTGTCTTATTCCTGATATTAGAGGAAATGTTTTCAGTTTTTCTCTGTTGAGAATAATGTTTGCTGACAAATAATGTTTTTCATGTATGGCCTTTATAATGTTGAGGTGTGATCCTTCTATGCTTAATTTTTGGGGAGATTTTTTAAAAATCATAAATGGGTGTTGAATTTTGTTGAAAGCTTTCTTTGCATCTATTGAGATGATCATATGGTTTTTATCTTTTGATTTGTTAATATGGTGTATAGCATTGATTGATTTTGTGTATATTGAATCCTTGCATCCCAAGGATAAAGCCCACTTGATCATGGTGTATGATCCTTTTAATGTGTTATTGGTTTCTGTTTGCTAGAATTTTGTTGAGGATTTTTGCACTATGTTCATCAGTGATATTGGCCTGTAATTTTCTTCTTTTTGTGGCATCTTCATCTGGTTTCGATATCAGGGTGATGGTGACCTCATGGAGTAAGTTCAGGACTTTTCTTTCCTCTGCAATTTTCTGGAAGAGCTTGAGCAGTATAGGTGTTAGCTCTTCCCTAAACTTTCGGTAGGATTTGCCTGTGAAGCCATCTAGCCCTGGGCTTTTGCTTGTTGGAAGATTTTTTATTACAGTTTTGATTTTTTTTGCTTGGGATTGGTGTGTTCATATGTTCTATTTCTTACTGGCTTAGTTTTGGAAGGTTATAATTAGTCAAAATAAGAATTTGGCTAAAGAAAAAAGAAACATCACAGAATAACAAGGGTAGAATGACTTAGTCAATAAACTGAATTAGAAAAAATGGATATTAGTGAAAATATGTATAAAAAACTTCTGGATATGCTGAGACATTAAACACAGAAATGATTACCACATAAGAGAAGATAGATGAATGAATATTTAACTACTTGTGGGTTAGGAAAATGTACATTCAAAAAGGCAGAAACATTATATCAAAAATACATAAATGTTAAGCAACAAAGTAAACTGGTAGAAATGTTTTCAACAAATTTTAACAAGAAGTTACTATCCCCCATGTTTTAAAAAAGCTCTTGCAAATTAATAAAATAAGCATTCAGTTCAGTTGCTCAGTCATGTCCAACTTTGCGAACCCATGAACTGCAGCATGCCAGGCCTCCCTGTCCATCACCAACTCCCAGAGTCCACCCAAACCCATGTCCATTGAGTCAATGATGCCATCCAACCATCTCATCCTCTGTTATCCCCGTCTCCTCCTGTCCTCAATCTTTCCCAGCATTAGGGTCTTTTCAAATGAGTCAGCTCTTCGCATCAGGTGAACAAAGTATTGGAGTTTCAGCTTCAAAATCAGTCCTACCAATGAACACCCAGGACCGATCTCCTTTAGGATGGACTGATTGGATCTCCTTGCAGCCCAAGGGACTCTCAAGAGTCTTTTCCAACACCACAGTTCAAAAGCATCAATTCTTCAGTGCTCAGCTTTCTTTACAGTCCAACTCTCACATCCATATGTGACCACTAGAAAAGCCATAGCCTTGACTAGATGGACCTTTGTGGACAAAGTAATATCTCTGCTTTTTAATATGCTATCTAGGTTGGTCATAACTTTCCTTCCAAGGAGTAAGTGTCTTTTAATTTCATGGCTTCAATCACCATCTGCAGGGATTTTGGAGCCCAGAAAAATAAAGTCAGCCACTGTTTCCATTGTTTCCCCATCTATTTCCCATGAAGTGATGGGACCAGATGCCATGATCTTAGTTTTCTGAATGTTAAGCTTTAAGCCAGCTTTTTCACTCTCCTCTTTCACTTTCATCAAGAGGCTCTTTAGTTCTTCTTCACTTTCTGCCATAAGGGTGGTGTCATCTGCATATCTGAGGTTATTGATATTTCTCCCAGCAATCTTGATTCCAGCTTGTGCTTCCTCCAGCCCAGCGTTTCTCGTGATGTACTCTGCATAGAAGTTAAATAAGCAGGGTGACAATATACAGCCTTGATGTACCTCCTTTCCTATTTTGAACCAGTCTGTTGTTCCATGTCCAGTTCTGACTGTTGCTTCCTGACCTGCATACAGGTTTCTCAAGAGGCAGGTCAGGTGGCCTGATATTCCCATCTCTTTAAGAATTTGCCACAGTTTATTGTGATCCACACAGTCAAAAGCTTTGGTATAGTCAATAAAGCAGAAATAGATGTTCTTCTGGAACTTTCTTGCTTTTTCAATGATCCAGCGGAAGTTGGCAATTTGATCTCTTGTTCCTCTGCCTTTTCTAAAACCAGTTTGAACGTCTATAACCCGAATAACAATGTGGACCAATAGAAAAAATTTTCACACAGAAAAGAAATTCAACTATCCAATAAGTATATGAAAAATTGCTCTCAATGACATGTTACTTTTAATTTTCCAAGGAATAAATGATTTTTAGAATTATTAATACTCAGGGATGGTGTGGATGTGGAATGTGGGAAGCATAAGTAGCATGCTGTTTAACAACTGATTCTCTGGATTCATAATATAAGCATTATAGACATGGTATATTTTAAAGAAAACCTGTATCATTAATGTCTTCACCATTACTTCATTACCTCTTGAAAGGAAACAGGACAATAATTCCAGCACTGGTTTGTAGTATTTTTTAATTGCTATGTTGAAATAATCTCACCATACTGATATCAAGCTTTCAAAATAGGGTTACTAAGAGATACACAGTAACACATCATATATAGTATTTCCACCAAACAGATAGGAAAATTACAGATGAGTTCATATGATGTTATGGGAAAAAATATGTTGTTTATAAATTATAGAAAGTATGTATTTTGATTTTATAAAATCTGTGTGTATGAATAAAAGTGTTCATTTTAGGTATATTTAAATGCTTATATTTCATCTGGGCAGTACATTTATAGATAATCTGTATTATATTATTTCCACTATAATATTTTTCAGATTTTTCTACTTTTAACAGTTTCTGTTGGACAGTATTCTGCTTCATGTCTTCCAGGATTTAAAGGGAGAAAATAAAGATACAGAAAAAAAAAATAGGATATTATTCAAAAGATCAAGTCCTATGCAGTCTGTACATTGTAGCATAATTTCACACACCCTAAACAGTTTATAAATTTAAGTTAAATAGCATTCCATGTCCAGTGTAGGCTCTTAAATTTTTTCGAAACCATGCTTTAGGTTAAAAACAAATTTACCAAATTAGAAATGTCCTTGAACTGCCAAATTGAGGTTCTTGCATTAAACTGAATGGTGTCCAGTGCATCATTATTCCCCAAAATGATGCAGAGTGTTTTCTGAATTTGTATTTCTATAAACATTTTCCATATCGTTGTTTGTAGAGAATGTGGCAAGTTCTGTTTTGATTCACTAGTTCAGTCAGAAATGTTCAGAATTATTCCACATAATTCAGAGAACTTAAAAAAGTATATGTTTAACTCATAATACTCCAAATCTATTGCTTATGGTGGTAACTCAAGCATATTATGACAAGTTTTCCATAGCATTGTTGTTTAAAAATTGGGGCATATTGTTTCTTCACTATAATTTACCAATGTAAGAATTGATTTAGAATAATATTTTTGTCGTGCACCTAATATACAATTTTGTGATTGTTTGCCATGCAATTATATTTGCAAGCTGTAGTAGTAGAGGTATCAGTACTTTTATGTAAAGTATAACTTGAGCTATGTTTTTAAGTTTAAAACTGTCAACCTAAAAAAATACTCATAAATCAGTATGTGTTTGTGTGTGTCTATGTATCATGTATGTGCCCTTTCACATGACTAATTTTTACCAAATGGCATAACTCAGGTTTGTTTATTTTTAAAAATGGAAGAGGTTGAATTTAAGTTCTTTTTCAGAATGGTTAAATACTCCACTTCTCCGCAAGTAGATAAATTTATAGACCTCCTCTGATTATACTACTACTATATTGTCAAAATTGCTGCAAATACATGATCAGTTCAGTACCACTGACAACTAGTTAGTTCCTCTGATATTTAATAATAAATAGGAAGTTGTTAATAAGTATATTGCTGTACAACCTGTTCCTTGAGGAGGTCTTATTATGGTCAGATTTGTCCATTTTAGAATCACAAGTCAAAACCTTCTGTAGTTTTAAAAATAGCTCTTTCAGTAGAGTTGCTCTGCCCTCAAAATTCAAATTTAGTTGGCTAGTGCTCTCTTCTATAACGACACACTAACCAGAGTATTCTTGATCATTGTGTATCCCTCTTTAATTATCTCTGTTTGATCAATATATGTGTTATTTTCATGTTCTCTTCTACAGATTAGTATAGTGGAAAGATTTATTCAGGAAGAACCTATTCTGTTATTACATATTTATATGTTACCTCTAGATGTGTTTTCTATATTAACTCTGAAAAACAAGTGATGTAGGAGAATTGTGACAGATAAGACTTCTACAAAATGACAAATATGAGGGTGTGTCTCAAACAGATAAAATTAGGTAAGATCATTCTCCTCTAAAGCTTAACCCTTTGTTGTTAGACAAAGGCTCTACCTGCCTAAAAACTAAGTTAATTTTGTCAAAAGTCAATAGAATTTTTTCAAAAGTCAAGGTTGCTTATTTGGAACTAACTAACTAGAGTAATGTAGGCCAATCCCAATGCCAATCCCAATGGCCAGAGCTAATGGTTTCCTTGAAAGTTTAGCATTCCCACTGAAAATGAGATGTACCTAGGAGCTCTGTGGTTTGAATCCCCTAGTTAATTCCATATCAGTTATTATTTCATAGCAAATGTATAGCAGGGAAATCATGTGGTGACCACTAAATGTATGACCAAAAGTTAAATATGTTTTCAAGATTACAGATGACACAAGCCAAAATAAGCTGAAAAGGCAGAAAGTTCAACTGAGTACCAGTCATTTAAATCGAGTAACATCTATGGGTGAGAAGTTTTTTTTTTTGGTATTCATTTTCAAAGTCCTGGTAACAAAGAGACATCTGATTTACTAAATGTGAAGTCATCACATTTTATCTTATGTTGCCTTTTGAAGCAGCAGGCAGAATTGTTCCATTATTGTTTAATTCAGGTCTGAGATAAAGAAAAAGGTAGGGTATGAAGAGTCTAGGAAATGACCCACCTTCCATTTTTCATATTGTACCAGAATAGAATGCAGGCAAAATGAAGAAAGATTTGGAAAAAGAATGGGGCATTTGACCAAACAACTAGTTTGTATTTTAAGGAAAGGCAGGGAAGAAAAAGGATCAAAAGAAAGCGCTTTTTTTTTTAATGTAAAAAATACTTCATAGGTAAAAGAACAACCAAAGAGCACCAGGTTAGAGAATTAAAAAGTAAAACGATAAATTCAACTTGATAAATGACAAGTTTGAAGTGTCCACGGATCATTGAAGTAACAATGTGTAGAAGGTATTTGACAATTTGAGAGAGAAGCTTGGGTAGATTCTCAAGTACAAGACGTAAATGAGGGATGAATCCAGATAGTAGAGATGAATTGAAGTCTGTAATTTTATTAAGAGTGATAAGGTAAAGCTTATAAAAGAAGAGACATTATCCCAACCATCCCACTTCCAACAACTTACAGGCTCAGCCCTACATGTCCAAATTGACATATGCTATCTTTTTTTTTTTTTTTTTTAACAAAGCAAGTGTTCATCACGAGGGGAGTGGCTAGGTAAACTAAGATATATCAGTAAAATGAAATATTACATAACTATTGAAAAGCTGTAGTAATATGTAAAGATTAATAATATATAGTAAGTAAAAAACACATGATCCAGAATAGTTTACAAAGCATGCCATCCTTTGTGTAAAAACACATGGAAAAGTAGAATATGTATTTTAATAGATATTTATTTGACTATTAAAAAGCACAAAAACATTCAAAACTGATCAAGATGGTCATGTATGGTGGCAAGGAAAATAAGGACCAAGTGAAAGGGAATCTTGTCAGTATATACTGTGTGCTATTGTTTTGATTTTTGAATCGTGAGAATGTATTAACTATTCAAAACAAATAACAAAAGAAATTGTCTTAAACTCATTAAAACAGAGGACAGGCAGAGGGCAAGGGTATTTTTCTTGGATCAAAAAAAAAAAAAAAAGAATTTAAAATAAAGCGTGGAGGCAAGATGCATATCACACAAAGCTAAGAGAAAAGAAAATGAAATGTCAACAAGGTAGGTGGAGACTGTCAAGGAGAAAAAGGGGGCCAATATCTTTAAATGCTGCCAAAGGATGTAGATGAGACCTAAATAGACCAACGACAAGCACTTTCTTCCTATACTGTACAGGATAGCCAGTGTGGTGCACCGAAGTCTCTGTGTTGTTTTTAACAGATAAATGTATAAGATATGGAAAACTTCTTTAGAATTGTCACAGGCCTCTGATCTTCCCCCTTATATTTTAATTAAAATTACCCATTTTAAAGCTATAAAACCATAGAATAAAACTGATGATTTGAAAATTGTCCTCATAAATAACAACGTCTAGCATTCACTTTAAAATTTTTAAAATAAAGAACAGCTGTGTGTTTGGTTAAAGAAAAACTTTTAAATGGATTTTTCTTCTAAAAAGGGTGCAGTATTTTTAGGAATAAAAAAAAAATATTTGGGTGGAGTCTTGAGGTCTGAAAGTTGGAACAGTAATTTTATGATGGAATTTCCTGGCAAAGTGAATATTATGGTTTAATGGTGACCAAGACAGGAGAGAGGAATTATTGGAAAACCGGAAAAGCTTTGGATTTTTAAACGGGTAAACTAAGAAATGGGACTGAAAAGCTTCTTGATGAAAGTCAAAGAGGTGGTTGAAAAAGCTGGTTTAAAACTCAACATTCAAAAAACCAAGATCATGTCATCCAGCCTCATCACTTCATGGCAAATAGATGGAGATACAATTGAAACAGTGACAGATTTTATTTTCCTGGGCTCCAAAATCACTGCACATGGTGAGTCCAGCCATGAAATTAAAAGATGCTTGCTCCTTGGAAGAAAGCTATGACCAACCTAGTCAGCACATTAAAAGGTAGACATTGCTTTGCTAGCAAAGGTCCATCTAGTCAAAGGTACGGTTTTTCCATTAGTCGTGTATGGATGTGAGAGTTGGACCATAGAGAAAGCTGAGCACTTAAAAATTGATGCCTTTGAACTGTGGTATTGGAGAAGACTCTTGAGGTTCCTTGGACTGCAAGGAGATCAAACCAGTCAATCCTAAAGGAAGTCAGTCCTGAATATTCATTGGAAGGACTGAAGCTGAAGCTGAAACTCCAATACCTTGGCCTCCTTAAGCAAAGAACTGACTCATTTGAAAAGACCCTGATGCTGGGAAATATTGAACTCAGAAGGAGAATGGGACGACAGAAGATGATATGGATGGATGGCATCACTGACTCGATGGATATGAGTTTGACCAAGCTTTGGGAGTTAGTGCTGCTGGGAGAGCTGAGAGGAGCTACTCCATGTTCAAGGTCAGGAGGGGCGTCCATGAGAAGATACCCCTCATCCAAGGTAAGGAGTAGTGGCTGCGCTTTGCTGGAGCAGTCATAAAGAGATACCCCACGTCCAAGGTAAGAGAAACCCAAGTAAGACGGTAGGTGTTACAAGAGGGCATCAGAGGGCAGACACACTAAAACCATAGTCACAGAAAACTAGTCAATCTGATCACAGGACCACAGTCTTGTCTAACTCAGTGAAACTAAGCCATGCCATGAGGGGCCACCCAAGATGGAGGGGTCATGGTGGAGAGGTCTGACAGAATGTGGCCCACTGGAGAAGGGAATGGAAAACCACTTCAGTATTCTTGCCTTGAGAACCCCATGAACAGTATGAGAAGGCAAAATGATAGGATACTGAAAGAGGAACTCCCCAGGTTGGTAGGAGCCCAATATGCTACTGGAGATCAATGGAGAAATAACTCCAGAAAGAATGAATGGATGGAGTCAAAGCAAAAAAATACCCAGTTGTGGATGGGACTGGTGATAGAAGCAAGGTCCAAGGCTGTAAAGAGCAATATTGCATAGGAACCTGGAATGTTAGGTCCATAAATCAAGGCAAATTGGAAGTGGTCAAACAGGAGATGGCAAGAGTGAATGTTGACATTCTAGGAATTAGCGGACTAAAATGGACTGGAAAGGGTGAATTGAACACAGATGATCATGATATCTACTACTGTGGGCAGGAATCCCTTAGAAGAAATGGAGTAGCCATCATAGTCAACAAGAGTCTGAGATGCAGTACTTGGATGCAATCTCAAAAATGACAGAATGATCTCTATTCGTTTCCAAGGCAAACCATTCAATATCACGGTAATCCAAGCCTATGCCCCAACCACTAACACTGAAGAAGATGAAGTTGAATGGTTCCATGAAGACTTACAAGACCTTTTAGAACTAACACCCAAAAAAGATGTCCTTTTCATTATAGGGTACTGGAATGCAAAAGTAGGAAGTCAAGAAACACCTGGAGTAACAGGTAAATTTGGCCTTGGAGTACAGAATGAAGCAGGGCAAAGGCTTATAGAGTTTTGCCAAGAGAACTCACTGTTGATAACAAACACCCTCTTCCAACAACACAAGAGAAGACTGTACACATGGACATCACCAGATGGCCAACAGCGAAATCAGATTGATCATATTCTTTGCAGCCAAAGATGGAGAAGCTCTATACAGTCAGCGAAAACATAAGTGAGAGCTGACTGTGGCTCAGATCATGAACTCCTTATTGCTAAATTCAGACTTAAACTGAAGAAAGTAGGGATAACCACTAGACCATTCAGGTATGACCTAAATCAAATACCTTATGAATATACAGTAGAAGTGAGAAATAGATTTAAGGGACTAGCTCTGATAGACAGAGTGCCTGATGAACTATGGATAGAGGTTTGTGACACTGTACAGGAGACAGGGATCAAGAGCCTCCCAATGGAAAAGAAATGCAAAAAGGCAAAATGGTTGTCTGAGGAGGCCTTACAAATAGCTGTGAAAAGAAGACAAACAAAAAGCAAAGCAAAAAAGGAAAGATATTCCCATTTGAATGTAGAGTTCCAAAGAATAGCCAGGAGAGATAAGAAAGCCTTCCTCAGTGATCAATGCAAAGAAATAGAGGAAAACAACAGAATGGGAAAGAGTAGAGATCTCTTCAAGAAAATTAGAGATACCAAGGGAATATTTCATGGAAAAATGGGCTCAATAAAGGACAGAAATGGTATGGACCTAAGCAGAAGATATTAAGACGAGGTGGCAAGAATACACAGAAGAACTGTACAAAAAAGATCTTCATGACCCAGATAATCACAGTGGTGTGATCACTCACCTAGAGCCAGACATCCTCGAATTTGAAGTCATATGGGCCTTAGAAAGCATCACTATGAACAAAGCTAGTGGAGCTGATGGACTTGCAGTTGAGCTATTTCAAATCCTGAAAGATGATGCTGTGAAAGTGCTGCACTCAGTATGCCAGCAAATTTGGAAAACTCAGCAGTGACAGGACTGGAAAAGGTCAGTTTTCATTCCAATCCATAAGAAAGGCAATGCCAAAGAATGCTTAAACTGCCGCACAATTACCGTCATCTCACATGCTAGTAAGGTAATGCTCAAAATTCACCAAGCCAGGCTTTACCAATATGTGAACTGAGAACTTCCAGATGTTCAAGCTGGTTTTAGAAAAGGCAGAGGAACCAGAGATCAAATTGCCAATATCCACTGGATCATCGAAAAAGCAAGAGAGTTCCAGAAAGATATCTATTTCTGCTTTATTGACTATGCCAAAGCCTTAGACTGTGTGGATCACAATAAACTGTGGAAAAATCTGAAGGAGGTGGGAATACCAGACCACCTGACCTGCCTCTTGAGGAACCTGTATGCAGGTCAGGAAGCAACAGTTAGAACTGGATATGAAACAACAGACTGGTTCCACATAGGAAAAGGAGTACGTCAAGGCTGTGTATTGTCACCCTGCTTATTTAACTTCTATGCAGTGTACATCATGAGAAACACTGGGCTGGAGGAAGCACAAGCTGGAATCAAGATTGCCAGGAGAAATATCAATAACTTCAGATATGCAGATGATACCACCCTTATGGCAGAAAGTGAAGAAGAACTAAAAAGTCTCTTGATGAAAGTGAAAGAGGAGAGTGAAAAATTTGGCTTAAAGCTCAACATTCAGAAAACTAAGATCATGGCATCTGGTCCCATCACCTCATGGGAAATAGATGGGGAGACAGTGGAAACAGTGTCAGACTTTATTTTTCTGGGCTCCAAAATCCCTGCAGATGGTGACTGCAGCCATGAAATTAAAAGACACTTACTCCTGGGAAGGAAAGTTATGACCAACCTGGATAGCATATTAAAAAGCAGAGACATTACTTTGCCAACAAAGGTCCATCTGGTCATGGCTATGGTTTTTCTAGTGGTCATGTATGGATGTTCTAGTGGTCATGTATGGTTGTGAGAGTTGAACTGTGAAGAATCTGAGCACCAAAATACTGATTCTTTTGAACTATGGTGTTGGAGAAGACTCCTGAGAGTCCCTTGGACTGCAAGGAGATCCAACCAGTTCATCCTGAAGGAGATAAGTCCTGGGTGTTCATTGGAAGGACTGATGCTGATGCTGAATCTGAAACTCCAATACTTTGGCCACCTCATGCGAAGAGTTGACTCGTTGGAAAAGACCCTGATGCTGGGAGGGATTGGGGGCAGGAGAAGAAGGGGACGACAGAGGATGAGATGGCTGGATGGCATCACCGACTCGATGGGCATGAGTTTGAGTAAACCCTGCGTTTTGTGATGGACAGGGAAGCCTGGCATGCTGCGATTCATGGGCTCATAAAGAGCCAAACACGAACGAGCTACTGAACTGAAACTAAGAAAAGTGGGCAGTGAGTCAAGCTTGTTTTTCTTTTTTTCTGAAAAATTCTTGGAAAATGCAAGTTTCCAACAATTAAGATTATGATCCCTCAATTGAATCATCAATTTTGTTTTTGTAATGTTTTTTAAAAAACTTTCTTTATTTACAACTTTTTTGAAGTTTTCTTGTGGGCAGGGTTTCCTTTTGAAATCTCAAATCTCCTTCAATGCAAACATTCTTTACAGCATGTTTTGTAAGTGCTGAAGGCATTCACTAGCCAGAATAAAAATACTATGTAAAAGATTTTTTAATGAAATTTTCTGGACAATCGTCCTTTTATGCCAAATAGCTAGGACTATTCCAAACTTCACCTCCGAAGGCAGGGATTTAAGAAACCAGGAAAGTAGTTGCATAATACTTACATTTATATTATTAAATTGCATTTAATTTTATCTTTAAACTTAAGCTAAAATACTTATTTAGGTCCCTTGAACACTATATTTTCTGCATTTTAAAAAAAATGGCTTTTTAGGCCTTTTACCCACTTAGATCTTTGGGGTCTAAACTGTTTAGTAGAATTGGGTGAGGTTACAGAATCTCCATGGGCTTCCCTGGTGATTCAGTGGGAAAGAATCTGCCTGCCAGTTCAGGAGACACAGGTTCAGTGCATGAGTCAGGAAGATCCCCTGGAGAAGGAGATAGCAACCCACTCCAGTATTCTTGCCTGGAAAATTCCATGGACAGAGGGGCCTGGTGAGCTATATATAGTCCATGGGGATGCAAAAGAGGTGAACTTGACTTAGTAACTAAACAACCACCACAGCATAGAAGTCCCAGGTATATCCTTAATAATTCTGGTTTGCTATTTCTGCGCTTCTTGTACTGTCTTCTCTGTAGAATGATCATTTATTCAACAAGTAGGTAGGTAGATGTGCAATGAAGAGGGGAGGGAGCTGGTATAGATTTACAGAGAGAGAGAGAGATCTGAATAGTCAGTAGGAAAATGGATGATCTAAGGAAATGTAGTAGCATGAAGGGCCCAATTGAGTGTAGTGACAAACAGAAACCCTTATTCGATTTCCCTGCCTATCTCTGCACGTCATCTCTCAGTTGCACAGTGTCCTTGCATTTGTCCCAGGTGCCCTATAACTTACACTAGACTTCTTCCAGTGAAAGCCTCTAGTCCTCTTTCTATAACCTAAACTCAGATTTTATGATTCCTTGGTTATAAATTCTCCTAAAGAACAAATTAATGGATTAATTTGTTAATTAATCAGTTGTAAAACCAGTAGCTTTTACTGGTTGAACGATTTCCTTTTTCAAAGTAGCTGAGCACTGTTCACACTAGAGAAAAGAAAAAAAAAAAAAAAAATTCAACATTTGGAAGATTCAGGTATCATATGAGAGCCTGAGAGGGAGATACAATGTTTTGGAATAGGCATTAGTTCTCACCTGTGGGAAGTCATACTTAAGTCCAGACCTTCAGTCAGTTCAGCTCAGTCATGTCTGACTCTTTGCAACCCCATGGACTGCAGCATGCCAGGCCTCCCCATCTATCGCCAACTCCTGGAGTTTACTCAAACTCATGTCCATTGAGTTGGTGATGCCATCCAACCATCTCATCCTCTGTCATCCCATTCTTCTCGTGCCTTCAATCTTTCTCAGCATCAGGGTCTTTTCAAATGAGTCAGTTCTTCACATAAGGTGGCCAAAGTATTGGAGTTTCAGTTTCAGCATCAGTCCTTCCAGTGAATATTCAGAACTGATTTCCTTTAGGATGGACTGATTGGATCTCCTTGCAGTCCAAGGGACTCTAAAGAGTCTTCTCCAACACCACAGTAAAAAAGCATCAATTCTTTGGTGCTCAGCTTTCTTTATAGTCCAACTCTCACATCCTTGGGATGATATTAAAGCATCATCTGGTAGGTCTTCAGCTTCCAGAAAACAGACACATTTTTTTCTTTTTCTACCCTCTAAATACAGTTCAACCCTGGACAATACATTGGGTTGGCCAATAAGTTCAGTCTCATTTTTCTGCAACATCTTACAGTAAGTCTGAATGAACTTTTTGGCCAATCCAATTTATAAAACAAACATTAAGAGTCTTTAATAATATCAATAACCAAAAAAAAAAAAAAAAAGACTCCTAGAGAAGAAGAAAGCCATAATAAATCATGGGCTTACCCCATGCATGTCAGCAATAATTATGTTGGAAACTCAGACTTTCGCCCCTTTTGGATAGTTACAACCCCCCACCAAAGTGATATCAGTTGAGACCACATGGCCTAGAATCCCATACCTCCGTGAAAATAAGGAGCCATCCAATCCCTCCTCATTTCCGCAGTGGAGAGGTGTCAGAGCATTTATAGTGGAAATTCATGACTTTCATCCTGCTGCAATGAGTTTCCTTTCCCCACTACCTGCTCTATGTTAGTGGAAGTAAAATGGGAGACTATAATCAGGCATTCCAACCCCTCCCATCCAGGATATCAGTGAAGGCCTAGTGGAGAGCCAAAACTCCTACCACACCCAGAAGTAATAAGGAGTACTGCCTGCCTTGGGTGTAGTACAAAGAAAGGCAAGCAGTGAACCTGAATTTCTATCTAAGCCTAATGGTGATGAGGTGACTCTCTCATTCCCTTGCTCAAGAAGTGCCAGAGGAAGTCAGCTAAAAGAGATTTAAATAAAATGTAGGCTTTCAAAATATAATAACTAAAATGTCAAAGATTCAATTGAAAGTGACTCATCATATCAAGAATCTAGAAGGTATCAAATTAGATTAAAAAGACAATGAATATATTCCAACCCAGGGATGATACTCAAGAACCTAGAAGGTATCAAATGAGATTAAAAAAAAAAGAAAAGAATAGATTCCAAAACAGATGATAGACTTTAGAATTACTTGACAAAGTTGTCATCATAAAAATGCTTCAGTAAGCAATTACAAACAAAAAAAACAATGAAAATATACCAACAGCAAATTATCAGAAAGTCTTGGCCAACAATAAAAGATATAAAGGAGAATCTGGTGGAAATTTTGAAACTAAAAAATATAATGGAAATAAAAACTTAGTGATGAACTCAACAATAGGATGGAAGAGACAGAGTGAAGAATCACTGAACTTAGGGATAGGACAATACCAGTGACTCAGTCTGAACAGAGAGCAAGAAAATTGAAATTTTAAAATAAATAGAGCCTCAGGACCTGCAGAACTATAGCAAAATGTCTTAACACTCATATCATCAGATTTCCAGAAGGAGAGGAAAAAGAGTTCCCATATATCCCCTGTCTCCACACATGCATAACACCCCCCACCCCCCACCATATAGACATCCTTGAGAATATTCCTTGTGTGCTTGAGAAGAAAGTGTATTTTGTTGCTGTTGGATGACATGCCGTCAATGAGTTTCTTAGTTCCACTTGGTCTAAAGTGTTTCAAATCTAATATTTCCTTATTAATTTTCTTCTGGATGATCTACCCATTATTGAAAGTGGGGTATTGAACTCTCTCCTACTATTATTGTGTTGTTAGCTATTTCTTCCTTCAGATCTGGAAGTGTTCAAAATGCTGAGTTGGTCCAAAGTAGGGTATATGTGTATTTACAATTACTATATCTTCTTAATTAATTTACCCAGTTATATTATGATGGTCATTTTTGTCTCTTGTTATCATTTTTGGCTTCAAGTCCGTTTCATCTGATCCAAGTGTAGCTATCTCTGATCTCTTTTCCTTCTACTTCCACAAAATATCTTTTGCTATCTTTTCGTTTTGAGTCTATGTGTGTCCTGAAAGTTAAAGTGAGCTAATTTCTTATAGGGTGCATATAGTTGAGACTTTTTTTTCTTTTAATCTATCCAACCATTATATATCTTTTGACTGGAAAATGTAGTCCATTAACATTAAATAATTATTGACATGTAAGGACTTATCAGTACTGTTTTCTTGATATTTTGTACTTCCATTTTTGTTTTCTTCCTTTCTTGCTGTTTTCCTTTATAAATTGGTGCTTTTCCATAGTGATATCCTTTGATTCCATTCTGCTTTTCCTTTCATGTATCTATTGTAGATTTTTGCTTTGTGATTCCCATGAGACTACATAAAATTTCTTAGGCATGTAACATCTACTTTACACTGATGACAACTTCTATCACATATAAAAACTCTATCCTTTTATTCCCCTCTTTTATAATTTTAATGTCACTAGTTATACCTTTTAATATTGTGTATCCATTAGCACACTGTTGAAGCTCTTTTTAATACATTTTTTAACTTTTCCACTAGGATAAGAAATTAACACATCACCATATTATACTACTAATGTATTCTGCGATTATTCTTGTTTTTTTTTGTTCCACGGTGTTGCTAAAACTTCCTAAGTAAACTCTAGAGGTCTCCTAGCACTGATTTTGTTCATGGATAGCTGTTCAATCATTGCTCTTTGTGGTTAGATGGGGGGACTGGGTTTTCCTACTTCAGCATTTTCCCACAATCTGGGAGTTTCTATTTGTCATATCTTCAAGCTCAGATTCTGTCTTCAGACATGTCTGGCCTGCTAATAAGCCCATCAAAGGCAGCCTCCAGTTCTGTTACAGTGTTTTCTTATCTCTAGCATTTCTTTTTGACTTTGACTTTTCTCTTAGAATTGTCATTTGTTTATATTGTCTGCCTGTTCTTGAATGTTGTCTGCTTTTTAAATTAAAGCCTTTAGTATATCAATCATAGTTTTAAAAAGTTTCTGGTCTGATATTTCCAACATTTCTGCCATATCTGACTTTGGTCCCAATGCTCATTCAGTCTCTCCAGATTTTGTATTTTGCCTTTTAGTATGCCTTGTAATTTTTAATTGAAAAGTGGACATGATATACTGGGTAAAATAAACTGCAGTGAATAGGCCTTTAATAATGTAATGTAATGGTGGGTGGGGAAGTGTGCCTTTACTCTATGATTAGGTATCAGTCTTTTTATAAGACTGTACTCCTGGACTATCTGTTTCACTAGTGCCTTTCAGTTATTATTTTTTTAATTCCCTCTTTACATGGCACAGTATGGCCAGGAGGAGGCTGAAGGTATTTCCCCAATGTGGAAAACTAAAGAAAGCTGAATCCGATTTCCCTTCCCTTCTGTTTAGGTAAGCTCAGATGAAACGCCAGTAGTGTCTGGTGAAACAGTTTCTCCTGAAAGTGGCTTTGTTAAGAAGAACCAAATGCTCTGGTATATTTAGAAATGGTTTCTTTTCCTCTGCCCTTCTGGAAGCTTAAGAGGGTTTTTCTCTGAGATTTACTAGGACTATCAGAGGTCTTGGAGGCAACATCACAGGTGTGTGGAGTTCCCCCATGACTGGGTCTCCCTGAAGTTTTTGACTCTCAGATTTGTCCACAATGAGCCTCCAGGAAATTGTCAGTTATACTGTTGGTTGTCCTGCAATGGCACTGGCTCCCAGACAGGGTTCTGCTTGAGCTTCTGTTTCTCTAAATTGTGATTTTCTGTATTTTCTTTCAGTCTCTCCAATCTGAGGGGATGAAACTTGCCCTGTAACCTCACTTTTCTGATAAATTTCTAAGTTATTGATTTTCACTTTGTTCCGATTCATTAGGACAGAGTGGTGACTTTTAAATTCCTTACAGAATGTATGGAACCTGGAGTGCTAACTGGTGTTTTTTTTAACAAAGGTGCAAAAGCCTTCAACAGAAGCAAGATAGATTTTTCAACAAAGGGTGCTGAGGCAACTGAACAGTCATTGTCAATAAGTGAACCATAACCTAAGTCTCACACCTAACATTAAAAAAAAAAAGAAAGAAAATGGTTCACAGAATTTATTTAAAATTATAAAATTTTAGAAAACAACATGGTGGAAAATTTTCAGAGTCTAGGAACAGGTAAAGAGTTTTTTGACCTAATAGAAAAATCACAACCACATAAACAAAAAATAAACTAGTTAGACTATAAAATGAAAACTTTTCTTTGTGAAAGATATTTTAAAAGGATGAAAAGGCAAGTTACAGACAAGGAGAAAATTTTTGCAAATCACCTATTTGACAAAAGACTAATATCTAGAATATTTAGTGAACTCTCAAAATTCAATATAAAAATTCTATTAGAAAATAGGATAAACAGAAAAAAAGAATATATTGATGACAAGTAAACACATAAAAAGATATTCAGCATCATAAGCAATTAAGGAAATGCAAATTAAACCACAACAAGATATTGCTATAAACCCTGAGGTTTATAGCTAAAACAAAAAAAATAGCGATAATACCAAATGCTGGAGAGAATGTGGAGAAACCAGATTGCTCACACACTGCTGCTTAGAGTAAACAATGGTGCAATCACAGTAAAAAATATTTTGGACTTTTCTTTAAAAAACAAACAAACAAACAAACCTGTGACTACTATGTGGCCCAGCAATTACACTTCTGGAAATTTATGCCCTGCAAAATGAAAACCTATGTTCACTCAGAAATATATATATATATATATATATATATATATATATATATATATATATGTATATGTATATATATATATGTATATGTATATATATATAGACATATTTATTGTAATGTTATTTGTAATAACCCCAAACTGGACACAATCTTGATATCCTTCATCAGCTGAATGGTTAAATTAACTGTGCTACCTCCATACCAAAAAATATTACTCAGCAATGAAAAAGAACAAACTATTGATACATATAGAATGACTCTTCACAGAACTATTCTGAATGAAAAAACCCAGCCCCATGATTCCACGTATGTAATATTTTTGAAATCACAGAATCAAAGAAATGGAAAAGATTAGTGATTTTAGGGTCCCAGGATGGTATGGATGGAAAGTAAGTGTGGGGATGGCTATAAAAGGGGAATTTGAGGGATACTTGTGTTGATGGAAACCTCTATGTCTTTACTAAATCAGTATCACTATTCTGGTTATCATGTTGTACTATAGGTTTGTAAGACATTACCGTTGGAGAAATCTGGTTAAGAAGTATATGTGATCTTGTTACATGATTTCTGACAGGTTCATATGAATCTATAGTCATCTCAAAATAGTTTATTTAAAAAAAGAAGAGAGGGGAGCATACTAAAAAAATAAAAATAAAAGCAAGACAAAACAAACAACAGGGCGGAAAAGATTTCCTAAGAGAGTTCATTGTGGAAGATAGTAAACCACTTCATCAATTGCAATCTGACTCTGATTTCTACATACAGATCATGTAGAATTTAGAAATCCCTGGCAAGCCTGAGATACTTTCCTTTTAGGACCGTGCAACCTCACCCTGTGATAGCACTCCTGGAGTTCGTCTCTGAACAGGTCAACAGTTTTTCTGGATTCAAATTTTGACATGTCCTTTTAGGACGATGAGCAAGCTACTTGGGCTTCCTACTATTCCAGCAACCAACTTGTAAAACCGTCAGCAACATGCCCAGATCTCCTGAGAGCATGCCCTTGTCAGCCTTCCAAGTTTATTGATATTTACATTTATGATACAAGTTTTTTGAGAGCCTCTTTTTCTGCTGCCTGGTGTTTGCTTTCACAGGAGAAAGGCCAGACAATTGAGAGGAAAGCAGGCAGCACTCATGCTGGATTTATTGGCATAGCACGCTGAAGAGCAAGCAAACCACCAAACAGAGGATATTGATAAGGAGACTAAATTCATTTGAAATCACTAAGACTCAGTTAGGGGCATATTGTATTAAGTGAAATGCCATTACTGAAGGGCCCAGGGAAAAACTGTATGCCAAGTCATGAGAGCTTTTCAGCTCACTGGATGGCTGCCATTGCACCCACGCACTACATTTGATGGTTTGAAAGTAGAGATAATTTCTGCATAGATCATAAAGGGACTTGAAAATAGCTCAGTTCCTAGGAGCACAAGCAAGAGCTGAATTGTCTGCGAGTGAGAGCATTCAAGAAAGAATCCCTCTGCAGTTAAAAAAAGAAAAAGAAAAGAAAAAATATACCAAGTGGATATGAATCCTCACTTTTCATAAAGGCTTCTTTTCATTGTAATGGTGGTATGTTAGCGTATTTTAAAAACTCCACACTGAGGACCATCATTTGTGTCTGTAATGGCTTTTCTGCAAAGCATCTTACTCTTTCTAGAGAATATGGCAATGGAACTGAGATTTATTTAATACAGTTTAACCATTTTTAGTTAGAACGTTCTCCCAGCTGAAATAAGTTCCCCAGTCAGGTCGTAAGAGCAGCTTAGGGTCTTGTCTTGCTGCAAGAACGAGTTTGCTGCCGGCCAGGAATCACAGAGAAGATTCAGAAAATCTGTTTTCTTCTAAACAGCTTCCTAGCACTTCCTAGAAGGTTGTTTGAGGTTTCCTTGCTTGATGTCTCTCACACTGCCCTTGCACTGTTAATCCTGGGGAGCAAGGACATACTGTAAACACGAGTCCATTTCAGTGATGTGTATAAATCTTGTTCAGGTTATTCAGACTAAGGCAGCCCCTTATCTAACAAGCACCAGAGCAGACTTTTGAAAACACTTTTCACCTGTGACAGTAACAGCCCAGTTTTGTCCTCGCCAACAATGGAATAAATGCAATATCTCATGTCAGCTAACTCCATGTCTTATTTATGCCAAATTCTTCTGGGTTCAGCACTTTAAGACTGGCTTTGCATTAGTATTTTATTCCAGGACAGACTGCTAGAATAGCATTGCCCTGAAAAGAAAGGAGAGATTTTTCTTTTAAGTAAAATTCTATAATGACCAAAGTAGACAGATTAATCTTTACTGTGCTATTTTACCTTAACTACACTGTATGTTAATCTGGAGAAATCATGCTTTGAAGCTATGATAATAAGTATGTTGAAAACTACCAGAATTATGCCAGAACAGTATGAAATGATTCAGGTAGTCAACAAACAGGAATAATTGCTGGTTGGAGAAATATCAAGGGTTATTCACTGCCCACTCAGTGTTTCTGCCTAAAAATAAGCTTCTTTACACATTCAGTTCAGTTCATTTGCTCAGTCATGTCCGACTCTTTGCAACCCCATGAATCGCAGCACACCAGGCCTCCCTGTCCATCACCAACTCCTGGAGTCCACCCAAACCCATGTCCATCGAGTCGGTGATGCCATCCAACCATCTCATCCTCTGTTATCCCATTCTCCTCCTGCCCTCAATCTTTCCCAGCTTCAGGGTCTTTTCAAATGAGTCAGCTCTTTGCATCAGGTGGACAAAATACTGGAGTTTCAGCTTCAAGATCGGTCCTACCAATGAACACCCAGGACTGATCTCCTTTAGGATGGACTGGTTGGATCTCCTTGCAGTCCAAGGGACTCTCAAGAGTCTTCTCCCAACACCACAGTTCAAAAGCATTAATTCTTCTGCACTCAGCTTTCTTTATAGTCCAACTCTCACACCCATACATGACCACTGGGGAAACCATAGCTTTGGCAAGACGGACCATTGTTGACAAAGTAATGTCTTTGCTTTTTAATATGCCGTCTAGGTTGGTCATAACTTTCCTTCCAAGGAGTAAGTATGTGCATGCTAATGCGGAGTCCTAGTAGAATTATGGAGACATTAGAATTATGGAGACATTTCCTTCTCTGTGGTCACAAATGTACATGGCTAGTCTTTTGGCAACAGGATCATATATATATATATATATTGATACCTCTGAAGCACCAAAAAGGACTTTATTCTACTGAACTGCCTATTTCAAAATAGATTACAATTTTCAAATGTTTGTGAAACCATCAGAGACCTGATTTTGCAAGTAGGTGTTTCAGTATATCAAATTAATAGCAAATATATCAATTTCAAAATAAGTACACAGTCATTAATTGTGAAACTTTATTTTGAGGAAGAAGGCAAAAGTTTCGGAGAGAGAGAGAAAAGCCTGGAATGACTTCTACTTATTCCTCTAATTTATGCTCTACATAATATCTAAGTGATCTTTTCGTCATTGAGATTTGATCATATTACTCTCTTGGCAGAATTCTTCAACTGCTGCACACTTCCTTCAGGATTAAAGCTAATCTCCTTTGAGTAGTAACCTTGTATACCCATTAGGGTCTGATTTCTGTCTAATTCTGCCTATTAAGGTCTGATTTCTGTTTAACCCTGTAGTCTCTTTCCCAGATGTTTCCCTAGATGATCCAGCAACACTGAAGTAACAGTCTAGATGTGTCATGTCTTCTTTGGCCTTTGTGTTTCTGCATTTGTCTAGAAGGCCTTCCCATTATTCAGTGAGAAAGCTGTTTATTCTTTTAAGGCTGGGTGTAAATGTGGTCCCATTCTGGAAGCCTTCCCTAATGTCACCAGCAGACTTTCCTTCATCTATGATGTAACCCTCCTGCATTTTGTGCATGTACATATTATGTAATTACAAATACTTGTTGATGTATCTGTTTGCCAACTAGAATATAAACTTCCTGAGGGAAGGAGCCATGTATTTTCATCTTTGTTTCTCTGGTACTTAGTACAGTGTCTGGTATATGCAAGTTTTCAAAAATTTTTTTTTGAATGTATGAATGAATAAATGAATCAATTAATGACTAGCTGTAGAGAGAATAAATTTATAGCTTTAAGCACAAAGCAGTGAAATAAAAATAGAGATGAAGAGAAAAGAAGGCAAGTGTCTAATTTCCTCATTTAGCAATTTGCGGTGTAGTTTAGGGAGGCTTAAAGCTCATTCCCAGAGCTGCTAGCGTGATACTCTTCCTCAACACTGTGACCCACTTAAATTTTCTCAGAGGTACAATGGTATCATTGTCCTCTTCATCCTCATCATCATGAATACATCACATTACACTCTTCTTTAGTTCAGACTCTGCCCACTCACTAAGACAAAGTAAAGGAAACATTTACACAAGTTCATGGCTCAAAGAAAATCATTTTCCCCCTGTTTGCAAGGAGAATCAGCTTGCAGAAGCAAAAAAAAAATGAGTCTTTTGGCAGAGCCAATGAAATCTGCATGTCCAGATACATGCTTTTGTCAGCCTTTAAAATAAACAAAGTACTATTTCAACGTGATGGCTTAATGTTTTGCGTTCCTTAGACTACATCCTGTGAAGGGAACTATGTCTGACCTAGGCAGTGTGATCTACAGCAACATGATCAGAAGCTATTAGTGCTTCCTAATGCCCTTTTGGCATGCTCATAGTTAGATTATTCATGGTCTTCATTTTGAAAGAGGATTTATTTAAATATTTGCTTAATGGCTGGACCCGGAGACATAGTTTTCACACCTACCTCACAGTAATGTTGGTAGAAAAGAAAGAATTAGTTGCTCAGTAGTGTCTGACTCTTTGCAACCCCATAGACTGTAGCCCACCAGGCATCTCTGTCCATGGAATTCTCCAGGCAAGAATAGTGGAAGTGCCATTTCCTTCTCAAACAGATCTTCCTGACCCAGGGATCAAACCTGGGTCTCCGGCATTGCAGGCAGACTCTTTAGAAATGTAAAAATGAAAATTGATATAGGGTTTGATTTCTTTCTTAGAACAATTTGTGTTAAAATTTTCAATGTTGAAGATCATGACTGAGCAAAATCATATTAACAGTTGGAGTGCCCAGAGAGTAAAGCATGCTGGATATGCAGATTTTCTGTTGCTGTGTTTCCAGTCAGTTCAGTCACTCAGTCATGTCCCAGTCTTTGAGACCGCATGGACTGCAGAATGCCAGACTTCCCTGCTCTCTCATATTTCCAAGAGAGCAGTGATTAGCAGAGCAGACCTGGGAATTAATTGCTTGGGCTCAAAAATGGGCCCTGCCACTTCTTTTCTGTGTGAGCTTGGAAACTGTATTAACTTCTCTGTAACTTCAGAGTCTTCATTGAAAAAATAAAATAATGAGCATTCATCTTCATTGTGACATCTGTCATATTACAGCCTGTAACAAAAATACAAAACCATGTACCTCTATATGTAGTTATAAACTATCCTCCCATATTTTGAATCAACAAGAAGAAAAAGTTAATAAAAGTTCTAAGCTCAAAAAGCCATGATGACATTTCATCAATGAATTTGATAAAGTAGTGAAATAAATTTATTTGTAATTACAAAATTAATATACAGACATCTGTTTCATTTCTACACACTAACAATAAACTATTAGAAATAGAACTTAAGGAGACAATCCAATTTACCATTGCATTAAGAAGAATAAAATACCTAGGGATAAACCTACCTAAGGAAGTAAAGTCAAGGCTGTGGTTTTTCCACTGGTCATGTATGGATGTGAGAGTTGGACTGTGAAGAAGGTTGAGCACTGAAAAATTGCTGCTTTTGAACTGTGGTGTTGGAGAAGACTCTTGAGAGTCCTTTGGACTGCAAGAAGATCCAACCAGTCCATCCTGAAGGAGATCAGTCCTGGGTGTTCATTGAAAGGACTGATGCCGAAGCTGAAACTCCAGTACTTTGGCCACCTCATGAGAAGAGTTGACTCATTGGAAAAGACCGTGATGCTGGGAGGGATTAGGGGCAGGAGGAGAAGGGGACGACAGAGGATGAGATGGTTGGATGGCATCACCAACTCGATGGACATGAGTTTGAGTAAACTCCGGGAGTTGGTGATGAACAGGGAGGCCTGGCGTGCTGTGGTTCATTGGGTCGCAAAGAGTCGGACATGACTGAGTGACTGAATTGAACTGAACTGAAGGAAGTAAAAGATCTGTATTTATTGATAGAAATTATAAGACACTATTGAAAGAAATTGAAGATGACCAAAAAGATGGAAAGTTATATTGGAAGGAATGGAAGAATTAATATTGTTAACATGATCGTACAACCCAAGGCAATCTACAAAGTCAGTGCAATTTCCTATAAAAATACAAAGGAATTTTTCACAAAACTAGAAAAAATAATTTTAAAATTTGTATGGAAACACAAAAGACCCCAAATAGCTAAAACAATCTTGAGAAAGAACAGAGGTGGAGGACTCATACTTCTTGACTTAAGACTATAATACAAAACTACAAAAACACAGTAATCAAGAGTATGGTACTGGTACAGAATATAGATTAATAGAACAGGATTGAGAACCTCAAAATAAACCCATGCACTCATGGTCAATTAATCTATGACAAATAAGGCAAAAATACACAATGAAGAGAAGACAGTCTATTCAATAAGTGGTGTTAGGAGATCTGGACAGCTGCATGTAAAAGAATGAAATTAGAACATTTTGTCATACTACATACAAAGTAAATCCAAAATGGATTAAAGGCCAAAATATAAGACTGGAAACCATAACATTACTAAAAGAAAACAGGCAGGACACTGACTTAAATCGTACAGATATTTATTTTTGGATCTATCTCCTAAAGCAAAGAAAATAAAAAATAACAAATAAAAACAAAAATAAACAAATTTAAAAGTTTTTGCACAGTAAAGGAAATGTTCAAACAAAAAGACAACCTACTAAATGGAAGGAAATATGTGCAAATGATATAATCAGTAAGGAGTTAATATCCAGAATAGGTAAACAGCTAATACAACTGAACAACAACAACAAAAAACTAATTGAAAATGGGCAGATAACCTGACTGGACATTTTTGCAAAGAGAAAATATAGATGGCCAGCTGGCACATGGCAAGATGTTCAACGTCAATAATTATCAGGAAAATCCAAATCAAAACCACAATGAGGTATCACTTCAAACCTGTAGAATGGCTTTCATCAAAAAGAACATAATTAATAAATGTTGGTGAGGACTATTGGAGGGGATGTAAATTGGTACAGCCACTATGGAACACAGTATGAAAGTTTCTCAAAAAAATAAAAATAGAACTGCCATATGGCTCAGTAGTTCCACTCATATATCTAAGAAAACACTAATTCACACAGATACATGCATCCCAATGTTCATAGAAGCATTTTTTTTTTTTTTTACAATTTTCAAGATATGGAAGTAACCTAAGGGTCCATCAACAGATGAATAAAGAAGATGTGGTGTGCATATATACAATGGAGTATTACTCAGTCATCAGATTTTTGCTTTTTTTTTACATTTGCAACAATATGGATCAACTTGGAGAGTGTTATGCTAAGTGAAGTGTCAGACATAGAAAGATAAATACTGAACGATAAGTATCACATGAGGAATCTAAAAAATAAAACTAGTGAATATAGCAAAAAAGAAACAGATTCATTGATGTAGAGAACAACCTAATGGTTGCCAGTGGGGAGATGGAAAGGGGATGGGGCATCATTAGGGTAGGAGGTTAAGATGTACAAGCTACCAGGTATATAATATAGATAAGCTGCAAGGATATATTGTACATCACAGGGAATATAGGTAGTATTTTGTAGTAACTATTAGTGAAACAAGGGCTTTCCTGGTGGCTCAGATGGCAAAGAATCTGCCTGCAATGAGGAAGACCTGGGCTTGATCCCTGAGTTGGGAAGATCCCCTGGAGGAGGGCATGGACATTCACTTCAGTATTCTTGCCTGGAGAATCCCATGGACAGAGGAGCCTGGCGGGCTACAGTCCATGGTTTCAAAGAGTCAGAGATGACTGAATGACTAAGCACAGCACATATGTGTGCTGTACTTATTAGTATGTGCGCTGGGCTTAGTCAGTCAATCATGTTCGACTTTTTGTGACCCCATGGACTGTAGCCTGTCAGACTCCCCTGTCCATGGGATTCTCCAGGCAAGAATACTGGAGTGGTTTGCCATTTCTTCCTCCAGGGGATCTTCCCTACCCGGGGATCAAACCCGGGTCTCCGGCATTGCAAGCAGATTCTTTATCATCTGAGCTACCAGGGAAGCCTGCATATGACTATACTTCAGTTTTAAAAAAGAAAAAAAAAAAAAAAAACAAAAAACACATGCTCCAAGTCATCTAGTCTATTAGTTCACCATTGTCAACCCTCATAAACCCACCCAGGGGAGGACATATTGGCCTCGTGGTCCTAGAACCTCAAGCTGATTGGAAATTATTGTTCCCGTCATACATAATGCAAGGTCATAAAACAACAGACAGAAACCTGTCTTTATTTAAAATTTTCATATTTTGCTCACCATGGATTTTTTGCCTTAATATTTATTTTTTGAAATATTTTATTACAATACTATTTATCTTGATTATTGATTTTTTTTTTTTTTTTTTTTTTTTTTTTTGTGCACTTACCTCTCCTGAATCTCAATCCTACTCACAGGTTATCATGAGAATGAAATGAAATAATTAATGTCAAACCCTTAAAACTGTTCCTGACACATACTTAACACTTGATAGTATTGTTATTAAAATTGTTTTTAATATAATCACACAGGCATTTAGACCATAGATTTTTTTGACCCTTTGGTTTTAGTCCTTTGTGAGGTAATCTTCAATATTCTGGTATTATTCTTTAATTCTCCTTAGTTCTGTTGATTTGTAAGCACCAAGCTGACCATATCAACTAATTGTAGGTTCCATTTTGTATCCTTTAGACAGAATCATTGTGCAAATACCTTAATTTGTACCTTTTGTCTTTCTGATCAGACCTGAGATTCATTTGAATTGAAGACATGGGTTGATTTAGTCTGACACTCAAGTTCATGCTTTCTCACTGAATTGATCATTTGAGCCAATTGACCTGCCAGTTCAGTCATAACAGTTGAGCCAGGTATTTGTGCAGATTTAGAGTTGAGGCCGATGCCTGTCTTGTGAAGTTTAGTGAGGAGGATGCCACTAGAAAATATAGCTAGCTGACAACTGGTCTCGCCAATCACGCTGCTCTTTGGATCTTTGCAAAGTGATGTCAATGATGGTTCTGCCCTAACTTGAATGTCCCTGACCCCTGTAAGAAGTGCACTCTGGGACCTCCTGAAGCCTTCTAAAAACCAATCTGCTTGATCATACTACAGTACTGAATACACCTGGGAATGTGACACATGAGGTATTTTAAAAGTGTTTCCAGTAACAACTTTGTCTAAATAATTTTGCTGTCTGATAAAAGCCATAAAACAACTGCATGGCTGACTCCAACATACACAAAGCACATGATAAATAAACAAAAGTAAACAAATTAAAAAGAAAACTTAAGTGATGTTGTTTTAAGTTGAGTGATATTTTGGAGAGTTTTAAGCATTCCTACAACCAATATACTACTGATAATATTCAATTTTAGAAACTGCGTGAGAATATTATAAACCGAGCCCACACAATATTAAAATAAGTTAAAATATGTGCAAAATTTATGAGAGAATGTCAGGTGTAATGCTTTATAAAGTAAGCTTAATGCTTAAGAAATTTATCTTCTGGCTAAATAACCAACTCTTCCAATTCTGAGTTCAAGTATAATTTTAGAAACTCTTTCTGTAAAGTCATTCTTTTATTAATGAGATCAACTCTAGGTGAGCTGAGAGAGGTAACTTCCTAAAGCATCTGTGAAGAAAAACAAGATCCTGAAAACACCAGAAATCAGGACACCATGTTAAAAACAAAATACTGAGAGGCAGGTTTGTGCTATTCTTTCCTGGGGAAAGAGGTGAAAAATCAGTCCTCCAAAATATCTTTTGATTTTTATTCATTCCGTCCATTTTTTTCCCTTTTGAAAAGTTGTGAAATTTGCAAATGAATGTTAAAGAATTTGGAGTTGATAAAAGAGGGACATTACTCGAGAGCTTCTCCTTTACTTCGGGCAGTGTCACGTTATTACATTGTCTAGTGTGTTAGTCGCTCAGGTGTGTCTGACTCTTGACCGCATGGACAGTAGTCCACCAGGTTCTTCTGTCCATCAAATTTTCCAGGCAAGAATACTGGAATGGGTTGTCATTCCCTTCTCCAGATGACTTCATGACCGAGGAATTGAATCCGGGTCTCCTGCATTGAAGGCAGATTCTTTACCAACTGAGCCACCAGGGAAGCCCGAATATCATACTGTACACTATACTTATTATCAGGCTGAACGTCAGTAACAACACATCGCCAGGGAGTCCAGAGAGCAGGTTTCCGTTGGTTAACTGGTCACATACTGTATCTTCCAGCTGAAATAGTGCTGTGGGCCAGCAAGGCAATGAATGAAGAGAAAATCTGCCTCTGCAGTATGACTCAGCATGTCTCTCATTTGTAACCCAAATATCCTTCCCAATGTCCACAAAGCAGGATGGTGTGAACTCAACCAGCAAAGGTAAACTATGGACTGCTGTATGGCTCAGTCATCAATCTAAGATTAAAAAGCAATAAGACATGTTTAAACTGGTGAAATCACATTGTTTTCAGGACCACTGGTAATTTTTAGATGATCTTAAAATCTAGGCTTTTGGCACACTGTCCAAAACCAGGGGTTTGACATGTACTTCTTTCTCATGGGCCTGAGTGGGTGAGAAAGATTGAGGAATTCAGGGCTTTCATGAGCCATGCATTTGAAAATCCCAGTTCCTCAATTTTCTGAAGAAGCAGGGCATTCTGAAGCAAATTTGGAAACATAAAGAAATGTCTAAGAGATTGATTTTATATCTGTCATATTTCTTTTCAGTCACTTCAATTATGCAACCAAATATTGACAACAGGAATCTAAAAAATGCAATGATTTGGCTAACCTTTACTGAAATAGCTCAACTCTCTTCTGGTAATTGGTGATTGGGTAAAGGATCACCATTATTGTAGAATAGCATTCCCGGTGAAACAGCATTATAAAATACTTGAGGTGGTAATCATGCCTATGAAATTTAAATAGAACCAATGAACTTTTCATAGCTGCTCTGCATCTCTTACCTCTTTATGTAATTATTTTAAAAGCTGTCATATCAAAGATAAGCATCATTTGTAGACATCAGCTCAATATTAGCTTCTCTTGCTCCAAAGTTAGCTCTTCTTTCTGTCTCTTTCATAGCAGTTGTGTTGTTCCCTTTCCTCTCATCTCATCCTTCTTTTACTTTCATTCTCTTCAAAAATTTTTTTACTCAATATATTTTTATGCTACTATAGTTTCTCGAAACCCATCTTAACACTTCTTAGAAAATGAGGATGATCAATAAATTGTCTGCTTGCCAAATTTTAAGTAAATGAAATAATTTCAAAATTGCAGAAAATAGCTGTTGAGGTGTGACTGCCAGATGATGGAGTTTTGATGAGGGAATGCAAATCTATTTATAGAGAAAGAAATCTGTAGATGGATTTCTGTATTCAGTAGAATTAACTGAAGCTTTTCCATCAATATTAGGTATTGAATATGACCTTTTTTGAGGAATACTTTATTGAATGGACAGTTGACATTACTTTGGGTCACATGGGTTACAAGGCAGTATACTTACTGTAAGCATTAAAGGCTTTTGGAGAAGGAAATGGGTAGCCTTGGAGGATAACAGCTCTCAATATTCATGGCCAGAGGCCAGAATGTCAGTAAGAAAGGGATCACCTACCTTTTCAACAGTGGCTACCCCAATGGGGATGGAAGGCCTCCTCTTGGTTTTCACAGATGCATAGGCAGAGTATGGCTTATTCTGGGTTTTTGTACTGGGTCTAGTTCTATGCACAGTCATTACAAGGTTATTACTATCATTATAGTGGACAATGCAGTAATATTTTAAATGGGGCAGATTTGGCTCCCAGCTATTCATGGGCGGCTCTTGCAGGTCTTAGGGAAAATATCTTATGTGTGCAGGGAAATGGAATCTGGCCTATATCCCATTTCTGCCTCCACTACAGATCAAAAAGAAACTCTATGAAGAATATCTGGTCATGTGATACCTCTTAACTCTGGTTAGAAGTAGCCTTTGTGGAGAACTCTTTGGGGGTAATTGCAGAACTGATTTTGAATAGAAATATAAAACAAGAGAAGTTAGCCACCCAAGCTCTTCACTTTCACTTTCGGATGCATTTCTCTGACAACCTGCATGTCTTACTCTGAAACCTTTTCTCATGCTCCACTTTTCTTCTTATGAAGAAGAAAAAAATCATGTGAAGTCAACATTTGCCAAAGTATGTTTCCTGGGATAATGATACATCCCAGAAGTTCCACTAAGAGGATTCTGGGAAAATCCTTCTGAGAGCCACAGAGCACATGAATATGTTAGAGACTTTGAGTGCTTCCAGAGGAAAGCAACATGTTTAATTGTGTTGTTGGACCCCTTTTTAGCATAAAATATAATACTTCATAGAATTGCTATTGTTTGGGAAATTAAATCTTCAAATTTTAGGGGTCCTGTAGAGAGACTAATGTTTAAGTCTGAGAGTGTCTTTATGTGAAGTCAGCTACACATCAAGCTTATGCTGTACTAAATGAGATAGTCTTTCAAAACCCTGTCTACAAAAGCAGGAGCTCTAGATGTAAACTTTAAAAAAAAATTCATGAAGACATTTCTTTGAGGATGCCTTGCTTCTCCTATAGAATTAATTGCATCCCTTAATGGCATCATTGGGTAGAGCTAATATTCATGGTGTTTTAGCAATTATAAATCATAATAATAAGAGTTTAGCAGCATATCTTCCCTAGCTTGGCAGATAGCTTCACTATTAGTTCAATGACTTCTAGAAACTAAGGCTAAATTTTAGGCATCATTTTGCTTTAATCCCAGCTGTGTGAGCAATTAAACCAACAAAATCTATTCAGGATACATACCCTCTCAGCTTCAAAATGAAAATTTCTTGTCAACCAGATTTCTAGTAACTTTCAGTGCTGATGAAATGGTTAGCCAGTTGATTTTGAACCAGTTTAAAAAACAGGATTCCAGAAAAATAGTCTGTCCATATAACCATCTGCCCAAAGACACCCCTGGCAATTATTAGCTTGGTCTCCCTCTGTAGAATTTGCCTGGAGAAACATGTTCTGCAGTCAACTAGCCCTTTTTGTCAATAAACACTCAGTGCTGCAGAAAGAAATCCCCGTTTCCTCCATCCTAGACTTAGGCAGCTTGTGTGCAGGGAGCGAAAGTTCTTCCACCTTGTTTCTCTGCTTCCACTCCTCAGCCAAGGTGGCATTATTGGGGCAAATGTGGGGGAAGTGGGCAGGTAGAAAAGGATGCACAGCCTTACTTCCATAGAAGTTTTCTTTGTCCTGGCCAAGATCTAGTTCACAGTTTTATGAGAAACTGACAAAGCAAGCATTACACTGGGGCATGTGTGAGAGGAGGCACAGAGGCTTATGTGCATGCAACATGACCCTTTTGTAGTACTGATGCTAGAGTAGAGAGACTGAACATTCAGGAGTTCATTTTAGAATAGGATTTGCAGCTAAGACATCAAGTAAGAAACGTACATGAAAAAAGGTTTTATGTCTCTTTTTTTTAATCTTACACATAGACGAATGCCAGGATCTCTAAGATCTAGGAGGTACTTCAGAGAGATAAAAGCCAAGATCCCCCTTCATATGGGGCTGTTGGATTGTTTGGAAAGGCATGACCTAAGGCCAACAAAGTCAGAATTTCCAATATTTAGGACCTATAAAAGTGAGCTTTGGTGGGCAGTGGGGCACAGAAGAAGGGGAAAAAAGAAGGGGAAATATTAAAGACTAATTGAAAACAGGCAGAAAATAACCCTCAGGCTTTCCAAATAAATTGGAGCATTTTAACTGGCCCCATGAATTTACTAAATGTTGAATAACGCTGAGTTAGAATTAAGTGTTACTCTAAGCCAGTTAAGGAAGTTTTTAAGCTAGTTTGAAGTAACCACCATCTGTTTATTATGTGACTTGAAAAGTCAGCCTTCAACCTAGAGAGAATTGTAGAATTCTGTCAGGGAGTGATCCTGTCCATTTACACAATTGTGAAGACAGCAGGGTAAGACCAGTCTGTGTAAGAGAAGAAATACACATTCTGGTTCAAGATGTATCCTTTCAGTATTGTTTCTCTTGGTGTGGAACTAGTTCAAGTTAGACTAACTCCTATTTTTTTTTAGGTAGGAAATCACTTCCCATGGTTTGCTTGATTCTCATGCTGCTTTAATCTTGGTTGATTCAAGCCTACTATACCTAAAGCCTCATTTCTTCATGAAATGAATGTATTAACTGATTTTCCCCCAAACTATCGCTTTTTTAAAAATTTATTTTTAATTGGAGGATAATTGCTTTACAATGTTGTATTGGTTTCTGGCACCAAACTGTCACTTTCATTAGGTCCTTCCTGTGTTTAGAAGCCTACAATAATTTCTGATTTCTTGAAGTCAGGTCAGTGCTCAGTACAGCAATGAAGGGAGCTGAGTCAATTTATATATCTTATTCTTATTGTTGAGTCACTAAATCGTGTCCTACTCTTTGTGACCCCAAGGACTACAGGGTGCCAGGCTTCCCTGTTCTTCACTATCACTTGGAGTTTGCTCAAACTCATGTTCATTGAGTATATCACTGTATCATTGAGTATGTCAGTCTAGATGTACTCATTTGCATCGTTCCGTCGTTAATACCACCTGTCCCCACGACCCTTTCACTGTTCTCCTTCTGTCCAGATTCACAGCACTACTTAGAGTACTGCTACTTGTGGAATTTACAGTCTTCTAGAGGAGTCACTTCCAAAATAAATGTGTTGACTACCAGTGGAAGGATCTCAGTTATCAGCCAGTAAGTAAAAGAAAATATGAAGGTCGATTATACTGTCTAGTTTGCAAGGCAGCGATTTTGTAATGCTTATTACTTAATATCTCTGTATTTCAGTTTCCTCATGAGTGAAATGGGGACTATGAAAGCCCTTATAGGGCTGTTATAAGGTGTAAATGACTTCGTATTTGTTAAAAGCTTAGGAAATAAATAGTATGTAAGTGTTTAATCATTAAATAAAAATAGGCATTCAGATCTGTCAGGGTGCTAGAATGAGATGTGTTAATATTAAACCCTGAGTTAAAACTACAAAGTTTATGATATGATTCCAATACCTTTATCCATGTATATGAATACTTCATATAACACTCTGTACTGTAGGCAGGCTAGTCTATTAGCTCCCTCCTACACTTGCAGTACTCAGTCAAACCTCATTCTCATGTCATGGACACTTGCCAGTTGGACTACTCCTTTCTCTCTCTCTACTACCTCATTAAATTTTACTTAACTTTCAAGGCCTTGATTCAATTTTGTTCACAAATCAACTCTCATCAACTGAGTCTACACTGGCTCTGTTTTGTTTCTAAACAACAAAACTGCTTACATTGTAAAGCATAATTTTTGTGGCGCTAGACACTTAGAAAGTGTTCAATAAATAAGCTGCAAAAGAGCAGACATTCAAAATGATATTTTTCCTACTTGTCCAGAGGAGAACTAACCTCCTTCATTCTCTCTTTTGTATAAAGGAGAAGCCCAGGCTAACTGACGACTCAGCCCGCTTGTGCTCCTTGGGTTTCCTCTACAGATGGGTGTGGTCTAATTGTGGAATGCCCTCTGTGTGTCTGTATTTACAGTTGTGGTGACCAACCCTCTTCACCCTAATATCTAGTCCAAACTGCTCTCAATGCACCAAGCGTGCTTCCTTCCAAAATGAAATTCACAGGCAGCAAATAACTGAATGTTTCACTTTATCACAAGTAGCCACTCTTTTGCCACAAAAACAAGGAAATACCGAGGTGTACCCTTGCTCACATTTTGTTGCGCTTTTTAGCACAACCTTTATATTTTGATCTTTGGCTCATAGCTGCCACAGTGTCCAACAAATATTTACTGAGCATCTCTTGTGTGAAGACCTGAGCAATGAGATGGGCCCAAAAAAAGGTGACCAAGACAGCTATTGCCTTCAAAGAGCTTTCCATAAGCAATCATTCTATAGTTGCTGCAGTTCTTTAATAGAAACAAAATAAAGTCACTGATAAGAATCTGTGGGAACAGATACAAAGCAAATCAGGAGAAATTAAAGTTTTCCATGAATCTGAATAATTCTACCAGGAGCAAGCTTAAAGAGTGAAGGGAGAAATGTTTACCATTGTGTTAAGATATTCCTAATTCCGCTCTCCTTTTCAATTTGGGCAGAGTTGAGGTATCCAACCTAGATCCATAGTAATGCACTTGCAGACATGAAGATGTAAGAGGCTTTGAGACCAAGTCAACAAGCTCCCTTTGGGGGGGTACTCCAGTTACCAGGCCTCCAAAGCCCACAGCCATGCTGTTTGTACATTCAGGCCTGAAGGATTGCCAGTGGCGCCCTGGTAGTGTAGAATATGATTGAGACATGGCTGCATGCATTGGGAAATCCCCACAAGAACATTAGGGCTTGTAATAGTGCAGGAGATCAGAGAGAGAGGAAAAGAAAAAGGGTGGGTCAGGGCCATGAGATGCAGGCTGGCATTCCCTGCACCATCATGGTCTGTGGAACTCCCAGGAGTTCAAGAGCTCTAAGTTCAGATTGAGGTTTTTAGATCATTGTGAAGGTATATTTCTTGAGGTAAGAGGACGGAACATATGTCACCGAACACTTTTTGGGTGTGACTTATGACATTTGACTATTAGACATATCCTGTATGGGTCTCCATATTTAGTTTTGGTCTCACCTCCACAAAGGTTAGGAATAAGTCTGGGATATGGCAGTTGGCACAAAGGAAATGAGTATGATTCAAAACTACTATTTCTTGAGAAAACCAAGCTCTCTCTTCTATTGAGCCTTCCTGCATTCTCTCTCACTTCCTGAACTGCTTCCACTCTCTGCCTGAACTCATGAAAGTGGACTCACAGATATAGAGAACAGGCTAATCATTAACAGTGGGGAAGGGAATGGGGGATGGAATATAGCAGTAGGGGATTAAGAGGTATCATACTGTTACATACTGCTAGGTATAAAACAAGCTACAAGGATATGTTATACAATACAGGAAACATAGTCAATATTTTATAATAACTGTAAAGAGGGTACATTGACATTTTAGGAATCAGAGAAATAAAATGGACTAGAATGGGTGGATTTAACTCAGATGACCATTATATCTACTACTGTGGGCAAGAATCCCTTAGAAGATACGGAGTAGCCATCATAGTCAACAAATGAATCCAAAATGAAGTACTTGGATGCAATCTCAAAAATGACACAATGATCTCTGTTTGTTTCCAAGGCAAACCATTCAATATCACAGTAATCCAAGTCTATGCCCCAACCAGTAATGCTGAAGAAGCTGAAGTTGAACGGTTCTATGAAGACCTACAAGACCTTCTAGAACTAACACCCAAAAAAGATGTCCTCTCCATTATAGGGGATTGGAATACAAAAGTAGGAAGTCAAGAGATACCTAGAGTAACAGGCAAATTTGGCCTTGGAGTACAAAATGAAGAAGGTCAAAGGCTAACAGAGTTTTGCCAAGAGTACACACTGGTCATAGCAAACACACTTTTCCAACAACACAAGAGAAGACTTTACACATGGACAATCACCAGATGGTCAATATCGAAATCAGATTGATTATATTCTTTGCAGCCAAAGATGGAGAAGCTCTATAAAGTCAGCAAAAACAAGACTGGGAGCTGACTGTGGCTCATATCATGAGTTGCCAAATTCAGACTTAAATTGAAGAAAGTCACTATACCATTCAGGTGGTACTCAAATCAAATCTTTTACAGTTATACAGTGGAAGTGAGAAATAGCCTCAAGAAATTAGATCTGATAGACAGAGTGCCTGAAGGACTATGGATAGAAGTTCATGACATTGTACAGGAGGCAGTGATCAACATCATCCCCAAGAAAAAGAAATGCAAAAAGGCAAAATGTTTGTCTAATGGGGCCTTACATATAGCTATGAAAAGAAGAGAAGCTAAAGGCAAAGGAGAAAAGGAAAGATAAAGCCATTTGAATGAAGAGTTCCAAAGAATAGCAAGGAGAGCTAAGAAAGTCTTCCTCAGTGATTAGTGCAAAGAAATAGAGGGAAAAAATAGGATGGGAAAGACTAGAGATCTCTTCAAGAAAATTAGAGATACCAAGGGAACATTTCATGCAAAGATGGGCACAATAAAGGACAGAAATGGTATGGACCTAACAGAAGCAGAAGATATTAAGGAGAGGTGGCAAGAAAACACAGAAACTGTACAGGAAATATCTTAATAACCCAGAGAACCACAAAGGTGTGATCACTCAGCTAGAGCCAGATATCCTGGAATGCAAGGTTAAGTGGGCCTTAGGAAGCATCACTATGAGCAAAGCTAGTAGAAGTGATGCAATTCTAGTTGAGCTATTTCAAATCCTAAAAGGGGATGCTGTGAAAGTGCTGCACTCAATATGCCAGCAAATCTGGAAAACTCAGCAGTGGCCACAGGACTGAAAAAGGCCAGTTTTCATTCCAATGTTCACAGTACCACACAATTGCACTCATCTCACACGCTAACAAAGTAATGTTCAAAATTCTCCAAGCCAGGCTTCAACAGTGCGTGAGCCATGAACTTCCAGATGTTCAAGCTGGATTTAGAAAATCCAGAGAAACCAGAGATCAAATTGCCACCATCTGTTGGATCACCGAAAAAGTAAGAGAATACCAGAAAAATATCTACTTTTGCTTTATTGGCTATGCCTAGGCTTTTGACTGTGTGGATCACAACAAACTCTGGAAAATTCTGAAAGAGATGGGAATACCAGACCACCTGACTTGCCTCCTGAGAAATCTGTATGCAGGTCAGGAAGCAACAGTTAGAACTGCACATGGAAAAACAGACTGGTTCCAAATAAGAAAAGGAGTTTGCCAAGGCTGTGTATTGTCACCCTGCTTATTTAACTTATATGCAGAGTACATCATAGGAAATGCTGGACTGTATGAAGCAAGCTGGAAACAAGATTGCCAGGAGAAATGTCAATAACTTCAGCTATGCAGATGACACCACCCTTATGGCAGAGGGCAAAGAACTAAAGAGCCTCTTGATGAAAGTGAAAGAGGAGAGTGAAAAAGTTGGCTTAAAACTCAACATTCAGAAAACTAAGATCATGGCATCTGGTCCCATCACTTCATGCCAAATTGATGGGGAAACAATGGAAACAGTGAGTGACTTTATTTTCTTAGGCTCCAAAATCACTGCAGATGGTGACTGCAGCCATGAAATTAAAAGACACTTGCGCCTTGGAAGGAAAGCTATGACCAACCTAGACAGCATATTAAAAAGCAGAGAGATTACTTTGCCGAACAGTCCCTCTAGTAAAGCTATGGTTTTTCCAGTAGTCATGCATGGATGTGAGAATAGGACTATAAAGAAAGCTGAGCACTGAAGAATTGATGCTTTTGATTTGTGGTGTAGGAGAAGACTCTTAATAATGCCTTGGACTGCAAGCAGGTGCAACCAGTCCATTCTAAAGGAAATCTGTCCTGAATATTCAATGGAAGGACTTATGCTGAAGCTGAAACTCTAATACTTTGGCCACCTGATGCAAAGAACTGGCTCATTGGAAAAGACCCTGATGCTGGGAAAGATTGAAAGCAGGAGGAGAAGGGGATGACAGAGGATGAGATGGTTGGATGGCATCACTGACTAAATGAACATGAGTTTGAGTAAGCTCTGGGATTTGGTGATGGATAGGGAAGCCTGGCACGCTGTAGTCCATGGGGTCGCAAAGAGTTAGACACGACTGAGCAACTGAACTGATAAATAGGGTATAACTGAAAAATTGTAAATCCCTATATTGTATACCTGTTAACTTATAATAAAGTTGTACATTGAGTTCAGTTCAGTCTGAACTCAGTTCAGACTGCAAATAAGCCAGACTTCCCTGTCTATCACCAACTCCCAGAGCTTGCTCAAACTCATGTCCATCGAGTTGGTGATGCCATGTATACTTCAATTAAAGTACATCAAATGAATTAAATTTGTATTCATCAAGTATACTTCAATTAAAAACAAAGTTGACAAAAAAATTCCTGATAAAGAAATTCAATTGTTTGTGTTGATGACAGATGTAAAGAAGTTGAAGTGAAGGTACTTTAGCCACAAACTTTTGAAAGCGTTAAAGCTCAGAGGGACAATATTGGTGATGGCTGAGATGTATGACCTGCACAGGTCCATGGCACATGCAGTTGCCATGTGCTGTCCTCCTTGTGAATATTTTTGAAAGTGAAAGCTTTAGTTGCTCAGTCATGCCCGACTCTTTGAGACCCCTTGGCTGTAGCTGGCCAGGCTCCTCTGTCCATGGAATTCTCCCGGCAAGAATACTGGAGTGGGCTGCCATTCCTTTCTCCAGGGGATCGTCCCAAACCAGGGATTGTACCTAGATCTCCTGCATTGGAAGCAAATTCTTTACCATCTGAGCCACCAGGGAATATTTTGAAGTCTACCCTCATGTCAGTTCTGTTAGACTTATAAACGTCTTTAATAGATTGAATATCTAAATATCTTAACAGCTTAAGTTACTTAATTGGTCACTTCTATTAATTTTCTCACTGTACAAATATTCATCTGGTATCTGTCCAAAAGACTGACTAGTGTGTTCCAAAACAAACCCATGATGACTTTTCCATTATACCTAGAAGTGCTTCATATTATGGAAACATATTTTTTTTTTTTACTCTTCTATACAACTTAATCTCCCCCTTAAACACTAACTTGTCTTATTTTAACTATTTTTGACTGAAATATTTCTAAAGTATCCTTATTTCCTTAGAGTATACTAAGTGTTCTTTAATCACTCATAAAGTCAATCACTCACTGTGTTTTAATTAATTCTGTGATGTACTCAGGAAATTTCAATGTATAGATGCAATCTTTTTTAAATTTGTGCTTTATAATTTTTTAATCTACTCTTGTCCATCACTTCCGTCAGTGTACCTCCTCTAGTAACCTCTACACCTTTCACGTGCCTCTCACCTTTGCACTGGAAAACCACATTTTGTAAAATTTATTCTAAAATAGCAGTGAATTTCTGACATATTGTTTATGAAAATGGCATAACATTTAGTACACTAATTTTATAGCATCTCTTTTGAATCTTTATGACCAGTTTTGGTCATTTTCTGTTTCTCAGGTATACTCAGAAAACTTACTAGATGATAAGCTACTACATAAATGAGATATTATTGAAATGTGCTATAAAATATGTCACAAGATAACTGCCTAGTTTGGGGGGGAAAAGCGATTTTTTTTCCCTAAAGAGGAAAATATAGTGAAACTAATTTGATTTAATTTACTTATTATCAGCCAGGTCAATTCACTCAATTGTCAGTGTGTCTGCATCTATTGGTAAGCATTTTTTCTCCTGTTAACCATCTGCAACTTGAACTGTAAAGTATCTGAAAAACCTGTAAAACAAAAATATTAATGTGGGCTTAGGAGGTCAGCCTCTAGTGTGATTTGTGAGAAATTATGTTGGCCGCCTCCCAGTAAAATTGTTAAACTATTTTTACAAAAATAATAAAGCCTCTAGAAATAGTTCTAAGAGTGAATGACCTGTAACAAAGCATCTATTCAAGAAAATCTACCAAAATTTGCTAAGAAAAATTAGAATATATGCTATTTAAACTGAAATTGCTCCCTGTCTTCTCTACTCTTAGTTTGGTGAAATAGAGAGTCCACTCCAGACTGTGATGCCAGGAGAATAGGGTACTCTCTCTCCTCAGCACTCAGAGGAAAGGCTTTCTTCCCAGGAGGAGCAGGTTTTCATAATTTTGCATCCTACTACAAGTTTCTTATTGCTGAGGCTATTTCAAACCAGCGCAGTTGAGAAGTAAGGGCTTTCTTGTGCCCAGCCTCCACTGTAGAAAGGAGACCCCACTGAGTCCTTGGTGATTCTTCCCTGGCTCATGAGGCCATGGTTCCACACCAGGAGAAGCAAACTGAGAGAACCTCATATTTCTGCCCCCCTTCTTCATGAAGAACTTTCCTGGTGAAAGTTCTTAGTGTGAAAGTGGCCTCAGAGACAAACTTGACGTCTTCCCTACAGTCAGATCTAGAGCCCTGGCTCAGAGATTTTTTTCTTGGGGAGAGAAGACAAGCCTGCCACAAAACAAACAGCTCTTCATCTCTTCCTAAGGAACCTTCTTTTTCTAACTAGACTGAAAAAAATCAAATCTAACGGCACTTCCAAGAACAGTTGAAGTGGTGAAAGGCAATTGAGATGAGATTCAAGACACAACTCAGCAGTAGCCAAACGAGTTTGCAGAAGAAAACCAGGGAATAATAAAGTGGGAAGAGCGCTCTGATGATCAGAATAAAAATGAAACACTAACTTCAGAAACTAGTCATTGAAAGGAGCCAGAATGAATAAATCAGTTTGTAGAGCAATTTATACCCCCAGGTATTGTTAAATGCAACAGGATAATTAGCTATCAGTTAACGGGGTTTACCTGCTGAATGTGATCAGGGATGGAGAGGGAGAGAGTCCAGCCATTATCACTGTCATCCCTGGGTGTCTGTGGGCATATCCAAACCTGTTCATCCTCAAGGAACAACATCAGAGGCTGAACACTGGAGGGGAGGTGTTGGAAATGACACTAAAATAATCAGTTTTTAAATAAATAAACAAGCAGATAGCAATAACCCCTCAGGGGGTGGGACAGTGAAAGACAGTATCCAGAATTTCTACCATATATTATCTAAAATGCCAACTTTTAACAGCAAAAAGTTAGGAGCATGTAAAGAAATAGTAAATTATAGCTCGTATAAGGGAAAAAATGAAAGAACCGAAACTACTTGTGAGACAGATCAGATTCTGAATTTACGAGAAAAAGACTTTAGCCATTATAAACATGTTCATGGAATTAAGGGAAATTATGATTAAAGAAGTAAAGGTGTAAATGCAATATTGCATTAAATAGAGATGATCAATAAAGATGTAAAATTTCAAAAAACATTGTTTTGGGGTATAGCCTATTAGCAATGTTGTGATAGTTTCAAGTGAACAGTGAAGGGACTCAGCTATGCATATACAAATATCCATTCTCCCCCAAACTCCCTTTTGATCCAGGCTGCCACATAACATTGAGCAGAGTTCATGTGCTATATAGTAGGTCCTTGTTTGTTGTCCATTTTAAATACAGCAGTATGTACATGTCCATCCCAAGCTCCCTATCAAAATGTAGACATTTTTAAAATAATCAAAGAGAAAGACTTCATTATTGTTATTGTTGTTTAGTCACCCAGTCATGTCTAACTCTGTGATCTCATTGCCAGGCCTCCCTGTCCCTTCACCTAATGAAAGACTTCATTAGAGGGGCTTAATAATAGATTTGTACTGGCAGAGAAAGGGATGTGATTTTGAAGATAGATTGATAGAGATTATGCAAGCTGAAAAACAGGGAGAAAAAAGAACTGGAAAAAAATGAAGAGCATTTCAGAGAAATGTGGATAAACATACTATGTATACATAATGGGAGTATCAGAGAGACAAAGGAGTAGAAATAATATTAAAATAAATGAAATATCTGTGCTGATATCAGAAAATAATAGACTTTAAAACACAAAAAAGTTCCTAGAAATAGAGACATTTTATAGTGATAAAAGTCAATCCATTAAAAGCATGTAAGTATAAACATATGTGCTAATAGCAGAACACCAAAATGCAAAAGAGTTGGAGACATCCATACCCTACTCTTAGTAATGGAAAGGACAAACAGATCAATAAAAAGTAGAAGAATTAAGCATTGTAAGCCAACTAGACTTAATAGACATCTATAGAACACCAACCCTAACAACAGCAGAATATATGTCATCCCAAATGCACACAGAGAATTCTCCAGGATAAACTATAAGCTAACAATAAATCAAACTTCAATAAATTTGAAGTGATATAAATAATACAAAGTATGTTTGTCAGCCATAATGTAATAAAATTAGAAATCAATGACAGGAAAAGATTTGGGAAACTAACAAAATGTGGAAATTGTATGACTCTCTCCTAAATAACTAATGAATTAAAAAAAATATCAGAAGGGAAATTAGAAAATACCTTAAGAGTAATGCAGATGAGGACATAGCATACCAAAACATATAGGATGAAGTTAAAGCAGGGAATGGAGAGAAATATTTAACTGTAAATATTAAATATACCTATATTAAGAAAGAAGAAATATATCAAATGAATACCCTAATCTTCCCTCCTCAGAAACTGAAAAAAAAGAAGAAAGGAAATAAAAAAGACAATAACAAAAAATAATGAAAGAAAGCCTAGGAAAAATAGGGGTAATTGATAAAGCTAAAGCTGGTACTTTTTAAAAGATCAAAAAATTACAAACATTTGGCTAGATTGCCAGGAAGAAGAGAGAGAAGAATAAAATTATTAGAATTAGAAACGAAAGAGAAGACATTACTACTGACCCTACAGAAATTTAAAAAAAGAATTACAAGGAACTACTGCTAACAATTGTACACTAACAAATTAGAAAAATTGAACAAATTCCTAAAATCTGACCTAAGGAATAGACAATCTGAATAGATTTATAATACTATATTAAAACAGTAGTCAATAACCTTCTCACAAAGAAAAACTCAGTCCCAGACGGCTTCACCACTGCACTCTATCAACATTTAAGCATGAATGCTAGTTAAGAGTCGGACATAACTGAGTGACTAACACTTTCCACAGTTCTTCACAACCTCATTCAAAAAGTGAAGAGGAGAGAATGCTTCCCAACTCATTCTACAAGGTGAGTATTACCATGATACCTAAACCAAAATCATCACACAAACAAATCAAATTATGAATCAATATCTATTATGAATATAGATGTAAAATTCCTCAACAAAATATCAGCAACCCCAAATCCAGCAAACATATTTAAAAATTTACACATCATAATATACAGATAGTCCTGGGATAACTCTCTAGCCACATAGAAAAAAATTAAGTTGAACCCTTTCTTTACACTGCGTAAAAAATTAAACTAGATCAAAGACCTAAGTGTTAGAATGAAAACTATAAAACTGTTAGAAGAAAACAGAGGGTAAATCTTCATGACCTTGGATTTGGCAAAGGATTCTTGGATATGACACCAAAAGACAAGCAACAGCAGCAACAACAAAAGTAGATAAATTGGACTTCATCAAAACAAAATACCTTCTGTGCATTGAGACCATCAAAAAAATGACACTTGACAAAAAGAGAGGGAATATTTGCAAAGTTTATGCCTAATAAAAGGCTTGTTTCTAGAAATTATAAAGAACACTTATCTCAGTAATAAAAAAAAAAACCCAAATTTTTAAATGGGTGAAGAATCTGAATAGACATTTATAATTAACCAAAGAAGCTTCACAAGTGGTCAAAAAGCATATGAAAAGATGTTCAGTATCATTAGCTATCAGAATAATACCCATCTAGGATCACTAACTCAAAAGAACAATAGCTGGTGTAGACTTGAAGAAATCTGACCCCTCATATGCTGGTAGAAAGTAAAATGGATCAGTCATTTTGAAAAATAGCTTTGTTGTTCTTCAAACCATTAAATACAGTTACCAAATGACTCAGAAAATCCATTCCCAAATATGTACCAAAGGGAAACAAAAACATGTTCATATTGAAATATGAAGGTTTATAGCAGCATCATTAACAATAGCCAAAATGTGGAAAGACACCAAGTGCCCATTCGTTTCATCTGAAAGTTCTGAACAGGGACATCTATAGGGATGATAAGTGTATTAGCTGTTTCTTTGTGATGGAAAAATGAGGCATAGAAATGGGTAGCTAAAGTGTATAGAGTTTCTTTTTGAGGTGAAAGAAAATACTGAAATTGACCGTGGCGATGGTTGTACATGTTTGTGAATATACTAAAACCCATTGACTTATACACACCATAACAAAAACAACTGATAAATCAACCAATATAATTTTTAAATAACTGTGTTTTGAAATAAACCAAATACAAGGCTAAAAACAACCAGGCAGAAGATGCATTTTAAAAAGTTTAATAGAAATCAAAGTTTACTATTAATCTATAAATGACTTCTACAATTTAATAAAAAAGACAAGAGTAGAGAATTGAAATGACATTTGACAGAAGAAATCTGAATGTACATCTTATGAAAAGAATCCCAGCTTCAACAGATAACCATGAAATGTAAATATTAAATAATGAGACAGTTTCACACTCCTGAGACCAACAAAAGTTAAAGACCTTAAGAGCATCAATATTGGCAATAAAGCAGTGAAACAGGAACTCTCATTTAGTATAGTGGGCACACAAGCTGGCACAATAATTTGCAAAGCTATCTGACCAAATCTCATACCCTACACTCTGTTCAGTTCTGTAACAGTGTATAAAAGTTATATTTCCTAAAATAAGTTAAGCACATGAACTGAAGGAAACATATATAAGAATGTTCATTGAAACACTGCTTCTTACTTCAAAAATATGGAAAAAATACAAATGTCCATGTACAAGAAATTCATGGTGTATTTATCATGGGGCATTAGACAACAGTTAAAATGAGGAAGAAGGATATATATGCCAATGAAGATAAGTTTTAAAAAACACATTGAAAAAAAAACCACATTGAATAAAATCAAGGCAATTGCCAAATGATACATATTTAAATAAGCTTTAAAACCACCCCAAAATAAACAATAGTACATAAATATAAGCACAAAAGTAAATATAAATCTACACGTAAAAGCACAAAAACACATGGGATTGATAAGCATTGAATTAATAATTATTGCCATCACTGCAGATAAGTTCACTAAATAGGGTTGGAAAGGTGTTTATAGTAGGAGTATTGTTTTTAAAAGTCCAAAGTAAGTGTGTCATAATGTTAGGATTTAAGGGAAAATCAAGGTGAAAAGGTAGTATAGGATGGAATCATGGGCACATTCTAAACCAGAATGCTTTGCCCTCTGTAACCTGCAATCTTTGTGACTTTATGCAAAGTATGTAACAAGTCTACATTCACTTAGAAAATGTGGGATAGTAATAATAGTACACATCATAGGAGTGTTCTGAGTATTTGACGAGTCAATATGTATTAAAATTCATAGAAGAATGCTTGGTATGTAGTGAGTGTTTAATATTTATATTTGTTCAAGACGTACAATTAACCCTCAATATATATTTTTCTATTCTGCTTTCTGTGTGGTTGAACTATCTCACAATAAAAATACCACTATTTTCTAAATTATAGCAGACTTTACATGGGCAGAAAAGGCAAAGAGGAGCTATTCACAGGGACACATTTGATATAAGCTGATTGATACATGCTACATAATTCAGATTTTTTAACTTCTAGGAAATAAAAGTTAATTATGGAGTAAAATTCTAATAATTATGGAAAATAGTCACTTATTGAGTTAAAAAGTATTTGTTAAATGTATTCTATTTGTCCAGCTCTATCCTAGGCAGCAGACAAGTTAAAAAAAAAAAATCAAGCAATAGTCACTTATTCCCTGTCTTTATTAACATACAGAATGTGTTCATAGAGAAAATAATCAGAGAACAAGGTGAAGAATTCCACAAATGTCATATTTTATGATCGCATGTACTAGAGTAATCCACTGAGAAAAAGGGAAGTTTGACCCTTGTAGTAATCAGAGAAGTTAGTTGTTTCGTTGCTTGGTTTATTTCTTTTGTCTGAATTTTTTTAAGTGAAAATAGACTTTGTTTTTGAGGAAAGTGTGAGATTTCTATAAGCTGAGAAATCAGGAAGAGGGGTGAAGGAAGGAGTGGTATGCAGAGAATAAAAGCTCAGAAGCAAGATGAACTTGACCTGAAAAGGGGGGACTATCTGCTTGTTGGAAATGGAAGGTTAATCCAGGGAGCAGGAAAGAATAGGAATGGGGGGTTAGATAAGCAACGTGCATGCTGTTAATATTAAAAGTGTACTTTTGTGACAATTCAAGAATGACTTCTGATAGTTGATACTGAGAGCCCTGTTACTAGGAAGAAGTTTTGGTTTGAATCTTCAAAGAGAGGAACTAGAAATTTTATTTTCTTATCAACAGAGATAAGAAACTAAACTTTGAAGGTATACCTTGAATCATCAGATCAGTAGAAGATATATGGATAAATTTTCAACATGACAAGTCTCCTTTAGAGCAAATAATTACATATGTAACTAAACAGTTTTAAAAACAATGGTTTATGTTTTAGGAGAGGAAAAGCAACTAGCTGTTAAAGCTCCCACCACATCTTTTTTGGAGCTCACAGAGACAGAGTCCTAAGGCTATCCTTACAACTCCCCAACAAGCTCTTGAAAATAAGACTGTTCTGTGATTTAATAACACCATTTATGGGAAACAAAACTTAACTTTTTAAATACTTGCTAAGAGGATGGAGGTAGAAGAATAAGTCGCTATTCAGTGAACATTTCATTATCTTTGTGAAACAAATGTGTAAATAATCATTTATTTAATTTCATATATATGGAGTTGGCAGGGGAGAATGTAAATCCTTTTCAGACATGAAGCTGGTGGTTGTAAAAACCCTCTTACCTTACCCTGTAGTCTCACTGACACACTGCTGCTGGAGTGAAAATATTCTACCAATTCTAATGGACTGAAAATAAAAATAAGCAGCTTAATTACATGATGGGTGTTTTTGAATGGCTTTATGAATGGTAAAGGACTCATCATATGTCTGTGTTTCCACACTCCTTAAGATTTCATCACTTGAAGTACCCAATGTAGTAAGATGAATACAACAAATAGCCAGGAAGCATCATGTTAACAACACCTATTATCTTTGTTCTCTTCACCCCAGATCAAGACAGTGAAATGATCAGCATTGTGACAACAAAGTTGCTGTATTTCTAGTGGAGTGTCATGCCTAGCTCAAAACTTGTATTTCCAATTGGAGATTAAGAAAGATTGGTTGAAAAATATTCAATTATTCTTTGGTTAACCGAGATGGGGAGTTTTATGCTTCTAGATATGTTGTAGGCTTTCAGAAGACAGAGCCATAGCTATCCAACTTGGTGGTATTCCATTCAAAGGGAAGACTAAGTAAAAGCTTTATGAAAACAGTGAAAATATAGTGTTATGTTACTAAAATGAAATCATTTTTGAAATTACTTTTCCCTGAAAGTTGACTGTTGGACTTTGTATTTCAATCAGGCAGTGCGTTTTTGAGCTGTTTTGACATTGAAGCTATGGATGGGAAATGGGAAGAGAAAGGAAGAGAGAGGAGGAGGAGATGAGATGGAAGGTGGGGGGAGGAGATGAAGGAGAATACAAAGAAAAGAGAGGATAAAAGGAAGGAAAGGAATAAAAATGGAAAGAAGAAATAAGTGAAAGAATGAAAGAAGAAATGAGGTAATAAGATTTCAAAAGCTTCCTTTCAGGAGCTTATGGACATATTTGAACAAATTGATAGTTGGAATTCCTCTTTGGAAACCATCATTTTACTTCTCATAAAAGAAAAACAGACTTATTACATTATATGCTGTTTTTTAATAACAAAATGATATCCACCATATTCATCTATCTCAGTTGTGAATTACTTTTTTTTCCCCCTAAAACTCAGTCTAGGCTGGTCTTTTGGAGGGAGGAGATGAAATAATGTAAAGGTATTATATGGAATTTTCTGTGTCTGCTGAAAAGGAGAACAAGTGGGTCTACTGAGCAATAAGCAAAAAGGCCAAGGAGATATGGAGGTGGCAGGATATTCTCTCCTGGATTTCTTACAACTCTCCATTTCCCATTTCCAGAGGTCCATTGAGTTCTGACACATCGTTGTAGATTTTATTTTGTATTATCCCAGGTGCAAAAGGTTTGACTAATTCTATTTCTTAGTTCATGACACCTTCTTATAGGTGCATGTGAGGCTGCTTTTGTTTTGTGAATATATATGTAAGAATGTAGGCAAATGTAAGAATGTAGGCAAAGTATGTATTCATTTCATTCTTACTCTCCATTCCACTTCTGCTTACTCCCATAACAACCACTCTGATAGTGAAAGTGTTAGTCCCTCAGTCATGTCTGAATTTTTGTGAGCCCATGGCCAGGCCCCTCTGTCCATGGGATTTTTGAGGCAAGCGTACTAGAGTGGGTAGCCATTCCCTTCTCCAGTGGATGTTCCTGACCCAGAGACAAACCTGGGTCCCCTGCACTGCAGGCAGATTCTTACCGTCTGAGTCACCAGGGAAGCCCTAATTAATATATGTGCTTGTGCTTAGTCGCTCAGTCGTGTCCAACTCTGTGTGACCCCACGGACTGTAGCCCGCCAGACTCTTCTGTCCATGGGGTTATCCAGGCAAGAATACTGGAGTGGGTTGCCATGCCCTCCTCCAGGGAATCTGTTCCATTGGTCTATATTTCTGTTTTAGTGCCAGTACCATACTATCTTGAATACTATAGCTTTGTAGTATAGTCTGAAGTCAGGGAACCCGATTCTTCCAGTTCTGTTTTTCTTTCTCAAGATTGCTTTGGTAATTCAGAGTCTTTTGTGTTTCTATACGAGCTGTAGAATTTGCTGTTCTAGTTCTGTGGAAAATTCCATTGGTAATTTGATGGGGATTGCATTAAATCTGTAGATTGCCTTGGGTAGTATAGCTATTTTCACAATATTGGTTCTTCCAATCTAAGAACATGTACCCCCATGTGTATCCCTCTATCTCTTTGTACCATCTTTGATTATCTCTGGGAACTCTATTCAGTGCTCAGTGGTGACTTAAATAGGAAGGAAATCCCCCCAAAATGGGGTATATGTATACGCTTAGCTGATTTACATTTTTTGTAGAGTAGAAACTAACAGAACATTGTAAAATGACTATATTCCAATGTGCAACTATTTTAAAGGTTCTACTTAGAGGAAAAAAAAAGATAACAAACATTTAATCCAATGATATTAATATGCAATGAGTTTTAAATAGAGACTTTTTAGGATACCATTAGCCTCCAACTAATAAAAGAAAACAAAAAACAAAAACAAAAAAATAAAATAAAATATTCAATAGTCATAGTACATCAGAGTCTGTGCTATGTACAGGGGTTTGCTTTTCTGGAATTTGAAATTTGACTCATTCTAGGATTTTTTTACTCTAACACACGATGCAGCATATCAAAATAAATTGTAGTTATTCCTTCTCAAAAGAATATATAAAATGAGAAGATTCAACTAGATTGCCTGACAGAAGATGATTTCATCCCAAAACTAATAATATTCATTGTTACTATATAAGAAATCAGTTGGGAGAATGATTAAAAATATAAGGTTCAATTGACCATACAAGGGTAAGCTCTAAATTACTTAGATACTGACTTAGGAAGGAGAAACTTTTTAAAGTGTATTAAAAGACATAAAAGATGAACCAATTTAAGTTCATTCCATCACCATAGGTGAGAAGGTCTAACTTTGAAAAATTATTAATTCAGATCAAATTATCTTATAATTTCAAAATAATTTTTATCAAAATATCAGCTAGAGCTTTGGAGAAACTTGACAAATGTTAGAAAATTAAATATAAAAATTAAAAATGAGTTCATTAGTAATAAGTTAACATTGAAAAATAAAAGTAAAAAATGGGGGTTTGCATTCTAGATATTAGGACTTAAAAGGCATTGCAATAAAAAAAAGTTCTGTAGTCCTAAAGGAACAAACACGTATAATTATGGAATGGAATTTATTATTCAGAATCAGACTCATATAAATGTGTATGTGTGTGTGTGTGTGTGTGTGTGTGTATGTATGTATGTATGTATGTATGTATGGAGATTTGTTAGTCATATGAGGGCCAACACTAATCAATGAATGTAGGACAAGTTGTGGAGTAGACAGTCTCAGAGACAAGCTTCATCTTTTGGTTGGATTCCAGATAAAAAATATACATTAAAGGTAAAACAAACTTATTGGGGGAAATATAATATACTAACCTTGTCTCCTGGTATAGCGAAGAAACCTTAAAAATCCTAAAACTCAGACAGTGGATCCAAAAACTGACTCTTGTATCTTTGTAATACTTCCCCTTTTAAAAGTAGAGCAAAATAAAATAAGCTTGAAAGAGTTTCTGTTATGTTCACCATTTTTATCCTGCTATATCTACTCTGAAAAGATAAGCTGTGTTACCTTAAAGAATATGCAGCATACTGAAATAGAATCCGAGGATCTTAAAAAATTGAGAATCAAAAAATAAATGCAGTATCATTGAAATGATACCTTAATGATACCTTAACTCTAAAAGAGACCAACAACCTTCATGCTGTCCATATAGCTGGAACTCTGTATGCTTCTTGTACCTGTGTATGTTTCCTTCCTTAGCTTTGGGAATTTTTCAGCCATAATTTTATCAAAAATATTTCTATCCCTTTCTTTTTTATTCTCCTGGGGCCTTTATGAATGTTAGTACCCTTGCTCTCAACCTAGAAGTTCCTTAAACTCAGTTTAAAAAAATTATTCTTTTACTGTTCTGATTGGGTGATTTTCATTATTCTGTCTTCCAGATTGGCTTATGTGTTCTTCTGTATCACCTAATCTGCTGCTAATTCTTTCCCTAGAGTGTATTTTTTTTTCCTTTTTATTTGTTGTATTCTCTAGTTCTACTGATTCTATTTTCATAATTTCTTGTTAAAATTCTTACTGTGTCTAATCTTTCCCTCAGTTCAGTTCAGTTCAGTTCAGTCACTCAGTCATGTCTGACTCTTTGAAGCCTCATGAATCGCAGCACGCCAGGCCTCCCTATCCATCACCAACTCCCAGATTTTACTCCAACTCATGTCCATCGAGTCTGTGATGCCATCCAGCCATCTCATCCTCTGTCGTCCCCTTCTCCTTCTGCCCCCAATCCCTCCCAGTATCAGGGTCTTTTCCAATGAGTCAACTCTTTGCATGAGGTAGCCTAAGTACTGGAGTTTCAGCTGCAGCATCAGTCTTTCCAATGAACCAGGACTGATCTTTAGGATGGACTGATTGGATCTCCTTGTAGTCCAAGGAACTCTCAAGAGTCTTCTCCAACATCCACTGTTCAAGAGCATCAATTTTTCAGCACTCAGCTTTCTTCACAGCCCAACCCTCACATCCATACATGACCACTGGAAAAACCATAGCCTTGACTTTACTTGCTTAGGTAGGTTTATCCCTAGATATTTTATTCTTCTTAATACAATGGTAAATTGGATTGTCTCATTAAGTTCTATTTCTGATAGGCTGCAAAACCATCTGCAGTGATTTTGGAGCCCCCCAAAATAGAGTCTGACACTGTTTCCACTGTTTCCCCATCTATTTCCCATGAAGTGATGTGACCAGATGCCATGATCTTAGTTTTCTGAATGTTGAGCTTTAAGCCAACTTTTTCACTCTCCTCTTTCACTTTCATCAAGAGGCTTTTTAGTTCCTCTTCACTTTCTGCCATAAGGGTGATGTCATCTGCATATCTGATGTTATAGATATTTCACCCAGCAATCTTGATTCCAATTGTACTTCTTAACAGCACAGCGTTTCTCATGATATACTCTGCATATAAGTTAAATAAACAAGGTGACGATATACAGCCTTGACATACTCCTTTTCCTGTTTGGAACCAGTCTGTTCCATGTCCAGTTCTAACTTTTGCTTCCTGACCTGCATACAGGTTTCTCAAGAGGAAGGTCAGGTGGTCTGGTATTCCCATCTCTTTTAGAACTTTCCACAGTTTATTGTGATCCACGCAGTCAAAGGCTTTGGCATAGTCAATAAAGCAGAAATAGATGTTTTTCTGGAACTCTCTTGCTTTTTCAATAATCCAGCAGATGTTGGCAATTTGATCTCTGGTTCTTCTGCCGTTTTCTAAAACCAGCTTGAACATCTGGAAGATCTCGGTTCACGTATTGATGAAGGCTGGCTTGGAGAATTTTGAGCATTACTTTACTAGCGTGTGAGATGAGTGCAATTATGTGGTAGTTTGAGCATTCTTTGGGATTGCCTTTCTTTGGGATTGGAATGAAAACTGACCTTTTCCAGTCCTGTGGCCACTGCTGAGTTTTCCAAATTTGCTGGCATATTGTGTGCAGCCCTTTCACAGGATCATCTTTCAGGATTTGAAATAGTTGAACTGGAATTCCATCACCTGCACTAGCTTTGTTTGTAGTGATGCTTCCTAAGGCCCACATGACTTCACATTCCAGGATGTCTGGTTCTAGGTGAGTGATCACACCTTTGTAATTATCTGGGTCTTGAAGATCTTTTTTGTACAGTTTTTCTGTGTATTCTTAACATCTCTTCTTAATATTTTCTGCTTCTGTTAGGTCCATACCATTTCTGTCCTTTATGAAACTCATCTTTGCATGAAATGTTCCCTTGGTATCTCTTAATTTTCTTGAAGAGACCTCTAGTCTTTCCCATTCTGCTGTTTTCTTCTATTTCTTTGCATTGATCGCTGAGGAAGGCTTTCCTGTCTCTCCTTGTTAGTCTTTGGAACTCTGCATTCAAATGGGAATATCTTTCCCTTTCTTCTTTGCTTTTTGCTTCTCTTCTTTTCACAGCTATTTGTAAGACCTCCTCAGACAACCATTTTGCCTTTTTGCATTTCTTTTCCATGGGGATAGTCTTGATCCCTGTCTCCTGTACAATGTCACGAACCTCTGTCCATAGTTCATCAGGCACTCTGTCTATCAGATCTGGTCCCTTAAATCTATTTCTCACTTCCACTGTATAGTCATAAGGGGTTTGATTTAGGTATATCTGAATGGTCTAGTGGTTTTCGCTACTTTCTTCAGTTTAAGTCTGAATTTGGCAATAAAGAGTTCATGATCTGAGCCACAGACAGCTCCTGGTCTTGTTTTTGCCGACTGTATAGAGCTTCTCCATCTTTAGCTGCAAAGAATATAGTCAATCTGATTTCGGTGTTGGCCATCTGGTGATGTCCATGTGTAGAGTCTTCTCTTGTGTTGTTGGAAGTGGGTGTTTGCTATCACCAGGACGTTCTCTTGGCAAAACTCTATTAGCCTTTGCCCTGCTTCATTCCATACTCCAAGGCCAAATTTGTCTGTTACTCTAGCTGGTTTTTTACTTTCTACTTTTGCATTCTAGTCCCCTATAATGAAAAGGACATCTTTTTTGGGTATTAGTTCTAAAAGGTCGTGTACGTCTTCATAGAACCGTTCAACTTCAGCTTCTTCAGCGTTACTGGTTGGGGCATAGGCTTGGATTATCGTGATATAGAATGGTTTGCCTTGTAAACGGACAGAGATCACTCTGTCATTTTTGAGATTGCATCCAAGTACTGCGTTTTGAACTCTTATTGACCATGATGGCTACTCCATTTCTTCTAAGGGATACTTGCCCACAGTAGTAAATAATAATGGTCATCTGAGTTAAATTCACCCATTCCAGTCCATTTTAGTTCACTGATTCCTAGAATGTCAACATTCACTCTTGCCATCTCCTGTTTGACCACTTCCAATTTGCCTTGATTCATGGACCTAACTTTCCAGGTTCCTATGCAATATTGCTCTTTACAGCATCGGACCTTGCTTCTATCACCAGTCACATCCACAACTGGGTATTGTTTTTCCTTTGGCTCCATCCCTTCATTTTTTTGGAGTTATTTCTCCACTGATTTCCGGTAGCATATTGGGCACCTACCAGCCTGGGGATTTCATCTTTCAGTGTCCTATAATTTTGCCTTTTCATACTGTTCATGGGGTTCTCAAGGCAAGAGTACTGAAGTGGTTTGCCATTCCCTTCTCCAGTGGGCCACATTCTGTCAGACCTCTCCGCCATGACCCAACCGTCTTGGGTGGTCCCACATGGCATGGCTTAGTTTCATTGAGTTAGACACGACTGTGGTCCTGTGATCAGATTGGCTAGTTTTCTGTGACTATGGTTTTAGTGTGTCTGCCCTCTGATGCCCTCTGGCATCACCTACCGTCTTACTTGGGTTTCTCTTACCTTGGATGTGGGGTATCTCTTACCACTGCCCCAGCAAAGAGCAGCCACTGCTCCTTACCTTGGACGAGGGGTATCTCCTCATGGTGCTCCTCCTGACCTTGAATGTGGAATAGCTCCTCTTGGCCCTCCTGTGCCCATGCAGCCGCCGCTCCTTGGAGGTGGGGTTGCTCCTCTCGGCTGCTGCCCCTGACCTCGGGCATGTGGTAGCTTGTCAGTTCAGTTAGCATTCTTATTATTGCTTTGAACTCTTTAACAGGTAAATTATTCATCTGTTTCATTCAGGTTTTCTCCTCAGAGCTTTTCTTCTTATTCTTTCATTAGAAACATTTGTCTTCTTGTTTTACTTAATTTCTCTTTTTGTATGAAATTAGGTGAAACAGTTGCCTGTTACAGTCTTAAAGGCATGTCCTTATGTGGGAGCATCCCTATTTAGTCCATGTGTGCCCAGGGACTTTGGTGGGAGAACTGGATCTAAAGTGAGCAAGTGTTATGTCTTCCATTGGGGTAGTACTGGCCGCCATGGCCTTGTTAGGGCTTGGAGAGGCTAGACCAGAGCCAGATGCAAACCAGGGTTTCTATGCTCAAGCCTTCACAACCCTGTTGTTGGGGGGTGGGGGGCAAGACCCTAGGGACTGGAACAGGAGTCCTCAGGAAGTTGGATTTCTCCTGAGTGTGATGGCTATCTGCACCTTGCTTTGGGGCACAGCCAGGACCTGAGGGCTTGGGGCTGCAGTTCTGTGCTGGTTGCTTTTTTTTTCCTATGTGCTTGATTAGAGGCTGGGTTGGTACCACACTATTGAGCTTGTTTCAGTCCTTTCCAGGTGTGCCCAGGGACACACACTCTGGTGATGGGGGGTCTCCATTCTCGAGCTAGTTTCACTCCCTGCTGAACATACGCACTGATGCATGTACTCCCAATGTCCACAGACAGGTCCACAGTCCATGTCAGCTCTGTTCCTTCAAAGTATATGTACTGTCATTTGTAATGGCAGCCTCCACTTTAGTGGGGAACCTAGGTGGAGCAAGAGGAACTAGAGCAGGGTGGCTGGGGAGTGGCTGGAGTGGTCCTGGCATATGGCCAGTGCCCCAGGCAGTTCTCAATCTGCTGCTTTCACACTGTGACTTGGAGCAAGGGAGTCTTTGCACACAGTCTGCAAGAGCAATCTCAGTTTCTCACAGCCCCTTGGTTACCCTCACTAGTTTCCACATCAGCTATGAGGGGGCTCATCATCCTGGTGTTGGACACCAGGGTTGGTATATCTAATGTATGAATTGAAGCCCATGCTTCCTATTATTCTCTAAACAAAGAAGATTGTAATGGTGAGTGATGAGGACATCCTAACACTAAACCCTTCTGCAATACTACTTTAACAGGTCTGTTTTTTGTTTGTTTGTTTGTTTGCAGAGTTTTTCTTGTGGGATCTTGATTCCCCTACCAAGGATTGAACCCAGGCCTCTTGTAGTGAAAGCACTGAGTCATAACCTCTAGACCACCAAGGATTTCCCAATTGGTTAATATTTTTATTTTTATTCTGGGTTGCTAAGCTTTGTGTTCAGTTCAGTCAGTTCACTTGCTCAATCATGTCCGACTCTTTGTGATCTCATGGACTGTGGCATGTCAGGCTTTCCTGTCCATCATCCACTCCTGGAGTATACTCAAGCCCAGGTCCAAGGCGTTGGTGATGCCATCCAAACATCTCATCCTCTGTTGTCTCCTTCTCCTCCCACCTTCAATCTCTCCCAGCATCAGGGTCTTTTCAGATGAGTCAGTTCTTCACATTGGGTGGCCCAAGTATTGGAGTTTCAGCTTCAGCATAAGTCCTTCCATTGAATATTCAGGACTGATTTCCTTTAGAATGGACGGGTTGGATCTCCTTGCAGTCCAAGGGACTCTCAAGAGTCTTCTCCAACACCACAGTTCAAAAGCACAAATTCTTCAGTGCTCAACTTTCTTTATAGTCCAACTCTCACATTCATACATGACTACTGGTAAAACCATAGCTCTGACTAGACGGACATTTGTTGGTAAAGTAATGTCTCTGCTTAATATGCTGTCTAGGTTGGTCATAGCTTTTCTTCCAAGGAGAAAGCTTTTTTAAATTTCATGGCTGCAGTCACCATCTGCAGGGATTTTGGAGCCCAAAAAATAAAGTCAGCCACTGTTTCCACTGTTTTCTCATCTATTTGCCATGAAGTGATGGGAATGGATGCCATGATCTTAGTTTTCTGAATGTTGAGCTTTAAGCCAATTTTTTTCACTCTCCTCTTTCACTTTCATCAAGAGGCTCTTTAGTTCTTCTTTGCTTTCTGTCATAAGGGTGGTGTCTTCTGTGTATCTGAGGTTATTGGTATTTCTCCTGGCAATCTTGATTCCAGCTTGTGCTTCGTCCAGCGTGGCATTTCACATGATGTACTCTGCATATAAGTTAAATAAGCAGGGTGACAATATACAGCCTTGACCTACCCCTTTTCCTATTTGGAAGCAGTCTGTTGTTCCATATGCAGTTTTAACTGTTGCTTCCTGACCTGCATGCAGATTTCTCAGGAGGCAGGTCAGGTGGTCTAGTGTTCCCATCTCTTGCAGAATTTTTCAGTTTGTATGATCCACACAGTCAAAGGCTTTGGCATAGTCAATACAGCAAAAGTAAATGTTTCTCTAGAACTCTCTTGCTTTTCTGATGATCCAGTGGATGTTGGTAGTTTGATCTCTGGTTCCTCTGAGTTTTCTAAATCTAATTTGAACATCTGGAAGTTCACAGTTCATGTAGTATTGAAGCCTGGCTTGGAGAATTTTGAACATCACTTTGTTAGCATGTGAGATGAGTGCAATTGTGTGGTAGTTTGAACATTCTTTAGCATTACTTTTCTTTGGGATTGGAATGAAAACGGACCTTTTCCAGTGGTCACTGCTGAGTTTGCCAGATTTGCTGGCATATTGAGTGCAGCACTTTCACAGCGTCCTCTTTTAGGATTTGAAATAGCTCAACTGGAATTCCATCACCGCCACTAGCTTTGTTTGTAGTGATGCTTCCTAAGGCCCACTTGACTTCACATTCCAGGATGTCTGGTTCTAGTTTAGTGATCACAACATCATGGTTATCTGGGTCATGAAGATCTTTTTTTTTTTTTTTTTGTATAGTTCTTCTATGTATTTTTGCCACTTCGTCTTAATATCTTCTGCTTCTATTAGGTCCATACCATTTCTTTCCTTTAATGTGCTCATCTTTGCATGAAATGTTCCTTTGGTATCTCTAATTGTCTTGAAGAGATCTCTAGTCTTTCCCATTCTGTTGTTTTCCTCTCTATTTCTTTGCACTGATTGCTGAGGAAGGTGTTCTTATCTCTCCTTGCTATTCTTTGAAACTCTGCATTCAAATGGCTATATCTTTCCTTTTCTCCTTTGCCTTTAGCTTCTCTTCTTTTCTCACCTATTTGTAAAGCCTCCTCAGACAACCATTTTGCCTTTTTGCATTTCTTTTGCTTGGAGGTGGTCTGATGGTATTAGTGTCATAATGACAAAGTTGTTTTTTTTTTTTTTAATTTTTTTTTCCTTTTCTGTAGGCTCCAGAATAGCATCTGAAAATTTATTTTGGTACAATAAGGCACATTTCTTGGAAAATGACTTCAATTTTAAGGTGGCTGATTCTATATACCATATTCCATATATGTTGACTGTGGAAGTGAAAGGGACCACCTTGGACAACTAGCAAGGTGAAGAAAGTTGCTTAGTTTAGACATGCTAGCTACAGAGCCTTATATAGTCACTCAGTGTTTCTAACTTTTGAAGTTTATCTTTTGTTGCTTTGGCAACCTCCAGTGGCAAATAGTTCATGCATCCCAACTCATTCAGGTGGCTGTTCTGTTGTAAAACTACTCCAGGTTCACATAATTTCTCCCCTTGTTCAGTGACAGTTTCTTTCCTCCTTTAAGCCACTTATTCATTGATTCAAAATTTTTCTGTCAGTAAGAGTATACTTAATACCCACTTAAAGTCATTAGTTCACGTTCTGATTCCAGAACAGCAAAAAATGAAGCTTTTTAAATAATATCTCTTGAGACTTAAAATACTGGTATGATTTTGGATTTTGATTATTTCAACCATGGCTTGCTTATCCAACTTTCTCCATCTTGGTTTTGTTCCCTGGATTAAGTGTCCCTCTTAAAATATGGCACCCAGAACTGAACAACAAACTCCGGATGTGGTCTGAGCTACAGAGGTTAGGAAAGTGATTACTAGCTATAATTTAGAAAAAGGGCTTGTACTAATGCAACCTATGAATGTGAATTTTTAAAGGCATCTGCCACATACTGATGGGTCTTATTAAAGTTGTGGTCAGCTAAATCCTCCAGATCTTTTTCACATGATTTTCTGCCAAGCCAAGTTTCTCCGTCCTATATTATGCAATTAATATTTGAACTTCTATGCATAATGTTGCATTTATCACTATTAAATTTCATTTTATTGGAATTTACTTGGAATTCCAGCCTGTCAGAACAGTTTTGAAGGTTGATTGTTATTTTTACTATCCTTTCCAGCTTTGTGTCATTCAGATTTCATAAGCTTCCTTTCTGTGTTGTCACCAAAATCATTGGTAAACAGGCTTAATGAACCTGAGGCAACAGGGACCTACAAGTAATCTACTAGATGATGGAAGTGAACATAAATTATTTGGGTTTGATCATTAAATTCAGTTAATCCACTTTCACCCAGCTTGCATTTCATCATGTACATTAATTTTGGAGAATATATTGTTGAACATTTTATTTAAACAAGCTGTTTCTTCTGATTTACCGTGATTGACCAACTTTATGATATTGTTTGGAGGAAAAAGAAGTTTATTTGTTCACTATTGCCTACTATGTGCCAGGCATTTTTTTTATGTTAGAGAAGTACTGTACAGACCAATATAAAAAATTTGACTTTAATTGCAGCAAGAAAGCATTAAAAGTTTATTAGGCACAATAAAATAATCAGAGCTTTAACTTTAGATCATTTTGACACTGTGTATAGAATGGTTTGGGAGTTGGTGATGGACAGGGAAGCCTGGCATGCTGCAGTCCACTGGGTTGCAAAGAGTCAGACATGACTGAACAACGGAACTGAATAGAACTGATAGAACTGATAGAATAGATTATAGAAGAACAAGAATGGAAATAAGGAGCCCAGTTAGGGGCTATAGATATTAATGGAAGGAACACCTAACTCTGGGTCAGAAGACAAGTTCTCCTGGTCCTGTCACTGATGGCATGAGTTTGGGAGAAACATTCCAGCCAGTCTGAGTTCTTTTATGAAGTGAAGGATTAAAGGAGCTTTGATAGTTTGAACAAAACTTGTCAGTTTTAATATTCCACATATATGCAATTTGACCATCACTATTTGCAGGAGACCCGAGTTTGATTTATGGGCCGGGAAGATTCCCTGTGGAAGGGAATGGCAACCCACTCCAGTATTCTTGCTGGAGAATCCCCATGGACAGAGGAGGCTGGTGGGCTACAGTCTGTGGTGGTGCAAAGAGTTGGACACAACTGAGTGACTAACACTTAATTTGCTTTACTTACTGTCAACCCCAGAATGTTTCTTGACTCTTGACAGTGTGACCTTTCTTCAGTTTCTGAGATATACACCCCTCCCTTATTTCAAAACTGAGATGTCCTCTATTGTATGTGATGCTTCAAAAGTTGTGAGGACTAGATATTTGCAGTAACATCTGCTGGACTCCAAGTAGGTTTGTAGGTATTAGTTTTCTTTACTAACTCCTCATTTGGAAGTCACTGTCCATTTGACGTAATTTGTTTTCTCTCTGAAGACTTTATTCCTTGTTTAGAAAGTGCTAGCCACTCAGTCATGTCTGACTCTTTGCGACCCCAGGGAATGCAGCCCACCAGGATCCCCTGTCCATGGATTTTTCTAGGCAAGAATCCTGGAGGGCATTGCCATTTCCTTCTCCAGGGCATCTTCCTGACGTGAGGAATGAACCCGGGTCTCCTGCATTGCAGGTAAATCCTTTACTGTCTGAGCTACTAGGAAAGTCTCTTATTTAGAAGGCCATAGAAAATTAAGAGTTGAATAGTTCTGCTTTCATGTTCTTAGCTATATAGTTGGATTTCTTATATATTAATATCATTATAGATGCATTTGTTGCTGCTACAGCTATCATTGGGGCTAGATATATATGCATAATAATGCATATGTGCACGCTCACTCATGTATGCCTCTTTGCAACCCCATGGACTGTAGCCCACCAGGCTCCTCTGTCCGTGGAATTTTCCAGGCAAGAATACTGGACTGGGTTGCTGCTTCCTCCTCTAGGGGATCTTCCTGACCCAGAGATCGCACCCCTGTCTTTTGTGTCTCCTGCATTGTCAGGCAGATTCTTTATCAATGGGGACAGATAGGGCACTAACCAAATGGGCAGATTTCAGCAAGAAGCACTTAAAGTGAGCTTCCTGCTGCACTGGTCTACCCACAGGCCAGGAGCAGTGTCTCCATCTTCAGGAAGAAGTTCACCTTCTCTTGGGTTGTATCATCATCACCTGCATCAGCAGCAACATATTGTCCCTGAAATCCATTAAATGTGTAGTATATGTCTGGCACTGAGCTAAAAGATTTATGTGCATTATCTCATTTTATAGGGCAGTTTATTCAGACATCCACTCATTCATTTGATTACTATTTATGGTGCACCTCTGATGTACTGGATATCCAGCAAGCACTAGGAAGCAGGGGTAAACCAAGCAATCGTATTTCCTGTTTCATGTTATGTGTTGCCTAGAGGGAAAAATAAGCAATAAACAGGTGATCACAATGAAGTTGATAGTATTTTTTGGAAATTACAACGTCTACTGGCGCTCATAGGAGATGGACCTACTAAATGAATCCAAATTTTGCTGTTTTCTGAATACACCAGGAACTCTTATGCTTGAGGATTATTGATCTCCTGCTCCCATTTCCTAAGGCCTTTTTCTTCTAGATTTCCACATGGCTTATCTGTACAATTTATTCACTCAAATAATACCTTAATAAGTAGAAGACTTTGTCTGCCATTCTGCTTAATGATGTAACTTCGCTCCCCATTGCTTTCTGTTTCTTTAGCCACCTGATTTTTTTTCAAAGAATTCATCAACCCCTGAAAGAATATGTATGTCTCCCTTCAACCTACACCTCTAATAAATAATTTGAATGAGAAAAGAGACTTTGGTGTATTCACTTTTATTTCTGGAGTACTGAGAACAATGCTTGGCATATATAGGTTCTTGTTCAATAAATGTCAGTTCAATGATCAATTGATCGAATAAATAAATGAATGAATGAATTGTTACATGATAATCTAGGCAAAAACCTCAAACTTGTCATGCTGTGCCCTAGTTCAGTCAGGGAATACAAGAGACAAGTGTCTTTGACTCAGGAAATGTTGATTTTACATCTGTGATGGAGGATGGTTGTATAAGTCTAGGGTTCCTACACAAAGAGAAAAAAAATAACCTTGATCAACCTTTTAAAACAAACAACTAAGAGGTAGAATATTTATTACAGACAACTGTTGAATTGATTAAATAATGTTTACATCTATCAGTGAATGAGTGCAATTCTGATATGTTTTCCTTATGTTTCCATGTCCTTGCGTCCTGTGAGCTTGCACCCCTTCTTGGCCTGATCAGTGCCTCTTATCTTTTTCTTAGCCCTCTTTCTACATATATCTGGCCTAGATTCTGTCCTCCAGAGTTAACAGGATAGGAGGCCTATAAAAAGAAAGATCCAAAGTCAAACAGCAACAAGGGTCACAGAGAGAGAATTATGGATTAAAGAATGGAAACACAAAGAAAATCAGCTGAATGAGAACCAGTATGTGGTCTTAAGAAAGCAGCACTGGAGAAGGGGTGGGAGCCAAGAGCAGTCTCTTTTTCCTAGGCACAAGCTGACTAGAAGGCAATCCAAATTGTTGGAGAAAGATTATACCTAGAGAGCAGAGTCAGAGGTGGTGCAATCAGTGAGTGAAGAGACAGTGGGTCATCAAATGGAAAGGGAAATCTGGCTTTAGGAAATCAGAAGAAGCGCAGAAAATCAACAGGTTCATCACAAAAGCTGCAGGGACACCAGTAGACCCCCAAGGGTGTTTAGTAATCAAGAGGTGGAGAAGATAAAGGCCTAGGGTCGGGGGAGAAGGTGGTCTGGTAGGTTGAGAGTATCCCAGAAGGATCAGCAGAGCCTGTGTGATGTCACAGTAACCCCTCCACCCCAATGGGTCCTGTTTTTCTTCTTCCTGTGACAAAGCACTCTGTCTATCCTTACGCTTTCTGCAGGAGGTGATGTGAAGTGCCCTAGCAGCAGTATTGTTCTCAAGAACCACAGAACAACTGACTAAAAAATACTCAGACTCTTTCATGGGTCTCATGAAATATAACACAAATTCTTTTTACAAAATTCTCCCCAAATTTCAGCAATTCCTGTATTTGTATGTGGACAGGGCACCAACTTACAGCTTCATTGACCTAAGACAGCTAGGAGTGAAGAAATAGTGGGAAATTGTACCCGAAGAGTGATTTTTGATGTAGATTTACAAATGGAGTGTCAGTAGCATAAGAAGTCTTGGCAGGTAAACATCAACATGAGGCCTTCTAAGTCCATCCCTTGTTTCTTCCTTTAAGAAATATGAGATCATGTTCAGTGAATCACCAGATGGAGAATTTGTTCAGGCAAAATGGCTTTGCAAGTTCCCTTGTAAATCGCCTCTGGCGTCTAAAAAACAGTAGCAAATGTGCCGAAGACTGAATTAGCTAGAACAGAAGTTTCACTTTTTCACTAAAGAATTATTTGGGCCTGAGCTAAAATCTGGACTCCTAGAGCTGGAAGGGATGTGAAAAGAGTCTGTCAGCCAGGCCTCTGGTTTTAGTCTGAAGACTTAAATTGCTTATGAAACTTGGAGTAGTGTGAGGACCCACCAGACTTGACAACCTTCCTTGAATCTGTAGGGATTCAGGACCTATGGGATGTGGATGCTGAGAAAGCAGTACTGACCTTGGTATCTACAAACTGTGGAACCTCTGATGAGTTTCCCCAGTAGTCTGGGGCTATTGGAAGAGGACGGCCATTTAAAAATAGACAGCAAGAGATGAGACTCTTCCAGAAAGCCAGAGGTTGGAACTTTTGTCTTGCTTTCCACACCTTTCAAACCTCCTAGGAAATGACATTTGATCAAAGAACCTTCAGCTAAGTTGAGTGAAGAACATTGTCCAGATTGAGAGATTTAGTGGGCCTTCAAGTGACCATTGATCCTCAGACCACCATGTAGCTACAAGGCATGCATCTTGAGCATATTAAGGATTCTGAAGCGTGTTCACAAAAGGAATGCCTTTCTAGAGTACTGTCTTGGAGGCACCCCCTAATAGGGTACTCCACAGGACTCCACAGTCAGGGTTTGTCAAGTGAGACCCTGCTAAGGAAAAGGCTTCACTTCTCCTGCAGTAGAGCGAGGAATTGATGAAGTCACTGGACACAGTGGAAAAAATTCTCCCTTGGCTATTTTCCAGCCTTACCTTTCAATGGCTTGGATGAAAATCAGGGCATTGAGTCAAAATCTTAGAGCCATCCTCCCCAAATTTACTGAACTTTACATGCATTTCTTTTCTTGAAACTAACACTTGTACTCAAGGGGGAAAGAAAAAGCCTGGGGGGATCATGGAGTGTGTGCAATTTAAATTCTTTTGCATTTAGTGACTTGTTCTGACTAGGGAAGGATTCAGGTATTTGGATAATTTCATAAACCATTGACTTTTTAAAGAGGAATATGAAGAAACATATGCCAATTGAGTTAGAAGCTGGGCATAGCTGTGAGATAGATATTAGTCCCTTTTACCAAAATGTGGTTTATGAGGCTTTTAATAGAGATTAAATTGGTGGAAACCGGGTTTTACCTTATTGCAGATTTGATAGTTTCTACATTTATCTCCCCAATGTAATGCTGAACTATTGGGCATAAGGTGGAGCCTGTAACTCTGCATAGATCACCAAGTTCCATTTTAGAAATCAGAAATGACATTCTCGTACATAAAAATCAAAAATAATTCATCAGTGATTATTTTCCTTTATACACACCCCGCCTGCTGTCTCTGTTTCTACTAATGGCCCTAAGGACCCTGGTGTCTAAATTGGGATCACTTTTGCCTTTATGGCCAATTCCCAATCTGGATGTTCTTCACTTGCCAAAATTCTACCCATTCAATGAAATTACTGCATTATTATAACTGCTAAAAATGCTTTCTGGATGGCAGTCCACATTATGGGGGAAAACAAACCAGATCAAGGGGAAGCAGAATGCAAGGATTGAAAGGAGGTGAATTTTAGAAGAGTAGTCAGGAAGAGCTCTCTGAGCAGGTGGGAAGAGAATTAATGAAAATAGAAAAAGCAAAATAGGCAGAAATCAGTGCATTCATGAATAGCATAAGGGCCTGGTAGTTGGAGGGAAGTGAGGGAAAGAGTGATGGGGGACAAGGTCAGAGAGGCAGGCAGGACCAGACATGAAGGGTTGGATTTTTAACTGAAATCAGTGGAGAGTTGTGAAAGTGAGAGTGATGAGCATGACAAAGTATCTATCCTCATGGAGCTTATGCTCTAGTGGGAGAAGAGAGATGAATAACTAGTAAACCAGATGTGAGCTGCTTCCTGTTGTAAAAGATCACCCCAAGTTGATACTTTACAAACTCATGAGTTTGTGGCACCACAAACTGCTGAGTTTACCCCCATCCATAGAGGGACATTATCTAACTTGAACTTTCATTTACATGAAGGTTAATATATCAGTTTTTCATCACTTTGTGGCCTGGATTCAATACTCCAGGACAGTACACATATTTTCTAACCTACCTTTGGAAAGGAAATAAGATTTTGTTTATAATAAGGAACCTCATTAAATCATTGTAAAGAACTAATTCTAAGAGGACTAGCTTTTCCCCTAAGAAATGCTTTATGTATGTTTGCTTGTCAACATTGTGTCTTAGGACTGATGAAATTATAACTTAGGTTATCCAACAGGAGATACTGATGATAATCTGTCTAAAAGAGGAAGTGTGTGTGTATGTATGTGTTTGTGTGTGTGTGTGCACATGCATGTGTGTATGTCAGCCATCATGTATGTAAATGAATTAAGAAAGGAGGACAAGAGAAGAAATGATCTTAGGCTGATATTTCTGAATTTCAGTTTTTTCTTCCTCTGTTGGTTCACTTCGCATAACTAACACAAAGGTCTGGATGTGGCTAGCCCCTCCTTTGTCTGTTGCATGTGTCATGAACTGCTCTGTGGTGACAAAAGAAGATGAAAGCCCCGTGGTCCTCCCACACTGGACCCCTCAGACCTCTTAGAAAAGAAAGGAAGGCACTAGCCTGCTGGCTAATTTCTAATATTAGTCTGGAACCTTCCACATTCTTTGACCCTGTTTCCTAATATCTAGAAAATGAGGTGAAAGTCAGCCCTGAATAAAACACAAGCAGATTTCAATTCCCATTACTCTCCAAATCACAGAGGAGGAATTGGGTCAGACCACTTGGTCCACAGCTGCTGCTTCTGGGTGAGAACTTCAGAGGGCTACCCTGTGTGCCCTGGCTCCCCAGAGGCCTTGACACCCGGATGATGTTTATACACAAGAAATGGCAGAACCCAGAGACAGTGTGGAGGAGGATGAAGCTGGACAGGAGGGGCGGCAAAGGGTGGAGACACTTTCTGCAAAGGAACCTGCCCCTTTACCTAAGAATGTTTCTCCATATACAGGTTCATTACTTTCCTTCCATTCAGTTGAACCACTGTTTAGCTGAGAAGAATCAAAGAATCAGAAGGTTCCTTTAAACAAAGGAAACCAAAGGGGCGGGGCTTGGAGGTGCTGTGATAAAGGCTATCATTCAAAGAAGGGATGGAAGTAATTGAAATGCTACTACCTTGCTTTGGTCTGAAAATGCTTATGTAGCTTTAACAAAAATTTGTGTGTGGCGGAAGTGGAGGGTGAATGAGGAAGAAGGCAAGTGCCCACTTCATCTGAAGTCCAGGAAATTAAAGGTCCTGAGTGATGCCCATCCTGTTCTATTCACCTGAATGAAAGCTAAATAATAAAATCACATTATAAAATGCAGAAGTCAACCTACAGCGATGAATAGAGAACAAAGGTACTTTGGAATATGCCATCCTAATATTCCTGTCTGCACACTTTAGTGTTCTTAATTGTGTTTTATGTTTAATGAAAGAAACAATGATTTTCAGTGGAGGGAAAAAATAGATCTTTAAAGATAATCAAGGCCTTAACTACCTACCTTAGGTAGCTGAGAAAAAGCTGCAGTACTCTATTTTTTAACACTGCAGATATGTAATTTAATGCGGGTCTAATGACAGTCTCAAACATGGGGCTTTAATCGAAATTGTTCAAGCTCAGTACTATGACAGGAACTCACAAGTCCCCAACAGTGCTGTCCATTTTCTCAGGTTCTGTAAGAAAAAAGGAAAGAAGGAAAAAAACCTCTTGAACTTATGTTGCTATTGATGTGTAATATAAAATTAAAAAAAAACAGTTAAATTTCAATTACCCACAGGTAATTATAACTTTATTGTTTGACTGTACTACAGGGATTTTTGTAATTCCCAAGACTAATAATTTTCTATAATTTTACAGGTTGTCAAATAAACTATTAAAGATTATCTTTGAAAAGGCATCTGCAATTGTAAGGACATATCATACTGTTCCTGTACTCTATTAGTAATTAGAGATCCCTGGATAGTGAAATATCTGTGCTGGGAGCTCACTGCCGGGTAGCACATTTCCTCACAGCCACACCTAATCTCCCACAAAAGCGTTTAAACTTCTCAGGTATTCTCTTCACTGCTGTAGGACACACATTCAAATTTTATTAATATTCCCCCAGCAATTCCAAATGGTTTGTCAAGATAAATCTCTACCTCCTGGTAGGAAGAAGTTAAAATCAGAAAGATGGGCCCCACCTATCGTTAAAGGGAAAATCTCAGGACAAATGCACAACGAGAGGAGGTGGGTTGGAGAGGTGCAAGTGGGGAGTGGTGTGTGTGTGTGGGTGTGTGTGAGTGTTGGGTAGAATCGAAAGGTTTGGGGGCCAAGATATATTTATTTCTACCAATAATTGTTAAGAGTCGGTAATACGAAATTAGCCCAATAGCAAGGCTCTTTCTGAACGTTTCTCTTTCCCAAGGTTATTTCTGTTGTGTGTGTGTGTCTGTAGTCAGTGATGTCCGATTCCTTTGCAATCTCATGGACTGTAGCCCACCCAGTCTCCTTTGTTGGGGAATTTTCCAGGCAAGAACACTGGAGCAGGTTGCCATTTCCTATATATCTGTATGTACATTGTGGGGTATGGACCCTATTGCCTAAAGAGTTAACCATCCCCCCTCTATTTTTTGCCACACCACACAGCATGCAGGATCTTAGTTCCCCAAAGTTAAAATGAAAGCCACTCAGTCGTGTCTGACTTGTTGCTATCCCATGGACTGTTCAGTCCATGGAATTCTCCAGGCCAGAATACTGGAGTGGGTAGCCTTTCCCTTCTGCAGTGCATCTTCCCAACCCAGGAATTGAACTGGGGTCTCCTGCCTTTGCAGGTGGATTCTTTATCAACTAAGCGATCAGGGAATCCCCCACACCCCTTGCAGTGGAAGGGTAGAGTCTTAACCCCTCGGCCGCCAGGAAAGTCCCAACCAACCGTGCCCCTTTTGGTTCCTCTGTTAGGAAACAGACCTTTACGGCAGGTTAGGGAGGTGCAGATAGGACTTCCTCATGGAACCTCTAGTTCTTCAAGCACACCACGTCTGTCATGACTCCCTGCTCCTATGTGCACTGAACCCTCAGTCCAAATGCCTTCCTCCCGTCTCCTGTCAAACACCAACTTACTCTTCTAGGCCAGAGGAAGTGTGCTTACTCACTCTTCTATTTCTACTAAGTATTTTCTCTCCTGGATTCTCAGAGGAATGTTTTTCATCTTTATTAATGAGGCAAGAGGCACCATGTCAGGTAAGCCAAAATGAAACCTAGGACTAGATTGACAACTGGAGAATGTCCTTACCTGCCTTAGGGATACAGGAAAGCACCAGAAATGACTTTCAGGTCAAAACCAGAAACAAGGACTGTTTTTTAGGGCACTCACAGTGACTTGAGCAAAGACACGTTTAGAGCTGGAGGGGTCAGTTGATTTATTAAGAGACAGTGGTAAAGAAAACAGATGCATCATGGTCTGATTGGGTATTGTGGGACAGATGCTATCTAAAAAGGTGTTGAAAAGCCCAAAGGGGTCTGTTGGCTGTGCCAAACCTCTCATACCAGATTCTACCTGGGTCTAACAGTGCAAACATTGTGGTGTTCTGTAGATTCCATCCATCTCCTCTGCTAGTCTGCAAATTCCTGACAGACAGACACTGTCACACTCACTTCTGTTCCCTCAGCACCATGCCTACTAGGCAGTCACCTCCTAAATGTTCAAGCTCTGTAGCTTCAAAAGCACAGAAGACCTGAGCTCTTCTCCCAGCCCTGCCATAGTCTGTCTCTGTAACCTGTACAAGTTGAAGCCTCAGGTTTCCATACTATGTACACATCCATTTTCCCTCTAAAAGTCTAGAGGGAAAGTAGAAATAATTCCTTACTGGCACTCTGAAACCCCTCCCATTGGGATGCTTACTTCTTGAGTTCCTATTGCAGGAAAGCAAACTCTTAACTCTGTAACCAGAAAAAAGTACAAATGCAAGAACAGACAGCAACTGGTTGACTCTTTCTCACTATGGGGTAAATGGTTGCTTGGAGATTTTGGATAAGAATCCAATTTGGTGAGAGACTAAGAGTTTAGTGGCGATAAAGTATCTCATGAATATGAACAAAGGGACATGAAGGGAGAAAGTAGGTCATGGAAGAGAAGAAAGCACCAGAAAGCAAGTCTTGGGAATTGTAAAACATATTTTGTCATCTTTACATTTTGTAAGTTTTCTTTGGTGAGAAGAATTGATCATAAGTTTTATTTTTAGTTTCTACCTAAATAGGACAAATAAAGATCAAATTAAGAAGTAAGATAATAAGTATATTAAAGTTATGAGATAACAAAGCTTTAAGGAATGGAAAGATGATCATATAAATAAATTCTCCAAGGTCACACTGGATAAGGACAGTGTGAGGACCAAGAATGACATCTTTTGTCTTTTATTTGAAGTGATGTGAAAGTTGCTCAGTCATGTCTGACTCTTTGCAACCCCATGGACTGTCCATGGAATTCTCTAGGCCAGAATACTGGAGTGGGTAGCCTTTCCCTTCTCCAGGAGATCTTCCCAGGGATCGAACCCAGGTCTCCTGCATTGCAGGCAGATTCTTTACCAGCTGAGCCACAAGGGAAACCCATGAACACTGAAGTGAGTAGCCTATCCTTTCCCCAGGGGATCTTCCTGACCCAGGAATCGAACTAGGGTCTCCCACATTGTAGGCAGATTCTTTACCAACTGAACTATCAGTCTTTTATTTAATCCTTTGCTTTTTCTACAATTTTCTGTTTCCAGTCTTTATGCCAATGCTTAAAAAGATACCCATCCTGCAACACATGAAAGACTTTTCACAATCATTAATTATGTTAAAATGCAGATGAAGTAGGTAAAAAAATATCAACAATACTAGTGTTAAACGAAGACTATATTTTTTACCAATGTATACTCTCAACAAAAATTTCATTACAATGCAACAGTTCTCCTTACTGGCCACTGCAAAGCTAGTTAGTATTTGTCCTTGTGGTATAAGCATTCTGGGATCTTAAAATTCAAAACTGTAAAATTATTAAATAGTCTTTATTGCAGCATGTCTTACTTCTCAATAAGTCTTTTTGATAACAGCTTTGTGCCCTGAGCTGAAGGCAATGTCAAGGTCAATTATTTCATTCAAGGCCCCTAATTAAGACTACTTTTTTGAGGTCAGGATAATGCATTACTTTATTTTAATAGAGGGGAGATCAAAGCTCTACCTTAAATGTTCCTGAAGCAAAGCAATGCTGCTTTAACCTGGGTTACATTAACAAGGGCAAAAAACTGGTTACTCATTTTAGAGCCCCACCCCCAACTCCACTGCAAAGACAGTATTCAGCTCAATAGAAAATAAGCTTGCATTAGCAAAGCCAGTTTACCCAGAAATGCACCCACGGGCCCCCTTAGATACTTCTGAGATCCTGCATTTCCATAGCTCCTGTGCAGTGGTTACTGCTGCTGTTTCAGTAAGACTATAATGGGAGGTGGACACCCGCAGATACGCTTCATGAGGTCCAAGCACATTCACTTCTACAGTGTTTAAGAATCAAGGTATTTCCCATGAAATCTGGATTTCTGGACACTCACAGAAAGAATCAAAAGATCTAACGATGTTCAGCCCATGTTTTTTTTTTTTTCTGTTGGTTTGGTTTTTTGTTTGTTTCTAATTTCATTGAAGTAGTTAATTTCTGCTGTCAAAGTGACTCAGTAGTTTATACACACACATACATATATATATTCTTATTCATATTCTTTTCCATTTTGGTTTATCATAGGATATTGAATATAGTCTCCTGTGCTATATAGTATGATCTTGTTGTTTATCCATTCTGTGTATAATGGTTTTCATTTGTTAATCCCAAATGCCCAATACTTCCTTCCTCCACCTTCTCTCACCCTTGACAGCTACAAGTCTGTTCTCTATGGCTATGAGTTGGTTCCTGCTTTGCAAATATGTTCATTTGGGTCGTATTTTAGATTTCACATATAAGTGATGTCATATGGTGTTCGTCTTTCTCTTTCTGACTTCACTCAGTGTAATTTCTAGGTCCATCCGTGTTGCTGAAAATGGCATGATTTCAT